>NC_138125.1:35921322-36121322 GCF_964188305.1 Podarcis bocagei
TGGGGTGAAGAAAAGACATGTTGGTGACTTTAATCCCTTTTCAAGGTCAGCGTGTACATAGCTGCTTATTTATGTATTTAGATGTATTGATTTAAAATATTTCTATACTGCTCTTCACCAAGGGTATCACCCATCTGCCTTATTAATTTTCCCTTTCCTCTGCTTCTGGGTAATTTAAACACAAGCTCCCACAGAAACTAGAGGAGTGATAAACTTTGAAGTGCAGGAGCTCATCACGATAGTCCCCATAGCTCCAGCCCCAAAGAGAATCCAAAATGGCTGACAGCTGTGTCGATCCACCCACAAGAATTGCCATACATTGTTAAACAATGACTGCAATCCTATGCATAGTTTCCTAGGCGTATCTCAATTGAACTTAATGATGCTTAGTTTTGACTGTGTAAGTTCAACATGTAAGACACACTGAGCTTTACCAAAAGATCTTCATCCAGCTGAAATGCAACCATTTGCTTTTAATGAGAAATGCAAGCAATCTAACAAAGAAATATTATCATTTAAACTGCTAGCGGGAAGTAGACGCAGAAGCCCCATCAAAGGAAAGAAGTCTTGAGCCTCAGTTTGGTTTTTTTTCTCATTTTCTGACTTTGTCTATGTCACAAACCTGGAAGCCTCGTTATCACTTCATTCACTTGCAAGAGCAAGGTCAGTTTCTCTGGTGTTCAGGAGGACAACAGCATCACTTGTGCTCTGTAAAAGCCTAGAGCTATGCTCCCCTGAGTTCCTCCTCCACCACACCATTGCATATAGAACTAAAAAAAAGTAATATAGCAATAACGTAGATGAAGCAACATTCTACTTGGAGCCAAAGAGTTGGTGTCCCAATTTAATACTTGGTCATCAGTGGTTAGTTGGAAGGCATAACGTTTTGAAGACTGACAATGTTTTGAGTGTTACGCTAAGGTCTGTCTGTTTTTGCTATTTATTTTGCATTTTTGTTTTTTGCGGTTTTTGTTTTGTTTTTGTGACTGTGTGGAACCCAGTTCAGCTACTGATTGATTGGTTGTGTGACTGCAGTACATTGTTTGTTGCTTTCATTTTATGGGTCAATGGTCTCCTTAGATAGTAAAATTCATGTTAAATTGCTGTTTTAGGGGTTGTTTTTAAAAGTCTGGAATGGATTAATCCATTTTTGCATTACTTTGTATGGGAAAGCGTAGTTTGGTTTTGGAATGCTTTGGAACAGACTTCCAGAACGGATTAAGTTTGAGAACCAAGGTACCACTGTAATGTGTTGCAAGTGACTTGAAGACTTTTGGGTAATAAGTAGCTAACAAGTCTAATAAATAATTATTATAGGGTAGCCTTCAAAATCTGAAGTTTTACAGAGAAGTGGCCATTAGAAACTTGATAGATATGCTGAATGTGTTTCAAAGGGAAAGCAGACGTGATCAGAGAGACTCCCAGAGGGAGTTTCATTTGACTGATAAGCACCCTGAGTCAGAAGGTGAATACGTGCATAAGCGGATCAACAGATGGAGGAAATCCTACCCAGTGTACAGTTGTGGTGAGACGTGCTGAGTCATAACCTACTTGCTATGAGAGAGACTGGGAAACAAACAAGAGGTGGCTGGGGATATCAGAAGGTCCTGTGTGGATGTTGGCTGACAAAAATGGTCTTCTGCGCCTTACCTAAGTTGAAATTTATAGCAAGGGTTGATAAAGTGTAGATTACTTTATCTCTAACCAGTTGTAGGAGGTTATTCAGAAAACAAGTTATGACTGTTTAAAAACCAAGTGTTTTGTAGATACTGTGACAGATAGATTTTTTTTAAGCATATAAATGACCAGGAAAATCTGGCAAGTCCTATTCAAATATATATGGAAAACTGAAATATAGGATGGTGACCAGCACAGAAATCTGCTTTTATTAGGAATATGTGGTGAATTAAAGGCTGCTATAAATATATACATATACAGATTATGCAGCCATTTTATCTAAGGACTGAATAATGTCATTTATTTTAAGAACTACACCTCCCCCATATAGGATTTTAAAGTTCTCTGCCTAGTACTTTCTCATGTAGATAACACTGTAAAAACGCACCTTTATTTGCCTTTTAATTAAACCTGAGTTATCAGAGATCTCAATGCTGCTTTTTGTATTCTGGGAGTGAAAAGGGTTGGGACAACCTAACGCAGATATCATCAACTAATTACAGGACATCTTCTTTTTCTTTTTCTTTTTTCTTTACTTATTGAACTTCTGTTACCAAACATATTCTGGCCTGTGGGGAATTGTTTTCAATTTCTCTTACATGCTCCTAATCTTCTGTGAGGGGGAAGGGAGGAGAATTAATTAAAACAATTAAAGACACTTTTAATTAGATAGAGCACAGGAGACAAATAAGAGCCATTTACAGCATTTCCTTCCCACCTGTCAAGATGAAATGAACATGGAATCATGAGTTAAATAACATTCACAAAGAAATACATTTTGCATGGTTTTACAGGCATGCCAAGGAAACAGTTGTGTGCAAACCAACCAAATGTTTGCTGTGGTTGCAGAAAGCCGCCAACCACAATTTACTACTAGGGGTTCTCTCCACACTGTCAAATTTTGAGGCAGGGAAGGATTTGAGCACATATTGGAAATGCACAAATAAAGGGGACTAAAGAGCTCTGTTGCCCTAAAACAACAAATCCACATTATTACTGTATTATTTTTAAGGAATCTTTGTAGCTGAAAGGTGATGGGGAAATGAATGGAAAAGTGTGAGATGAACAAGTGTGATCAACATGATGCAGAACCACTGTGCAAGCCAATCAGAACAAATGCCCAATAAAGGACCAGACATGTCTAACCTCCAGGTTAGCTTTGTGCAAGCAAATCAGGATGATGATTTAATAAACAGGTTGTCTGGTGGAGTGTGTGGATTCACAAATGCATCATATGCAACCTGCACCTGGAACTAAGAGATGTATGTACGTATGTGCCAGGTAATATTTATTTTATTTATTAAATTTATATACAGTGGTACCTCGGGTTACATACGTTTCAGGTTACAGACTCCGCTAACCCAGAAATAGTACCTTGGGTTAAGAACTTTGCTTCAGGATGAGAACAGAAATCGTGCGGTGGTGGTGCAGCAGCAGTGGGAGGCCCCATTAGCTAAAGTGGTGTCTCAGGTTAAGAACAGTTTCAGGTTAAGAACGGACCTCCAGAACGAATTAAGTACTTAACCCGAGGTACCACTGTATCGCCCTTCATCCTAAGACCTCAGGGTGGTTCACAAGATAAGGGTAGTTCACAAGATAAAGGTAATATTCCACAGTGAAGTGTTCTGTAAAGTTCTGTGGAACTGTAGCATTTTAGAATAATGGCTACAAGTTCCCATCCTAATCCTGCAAGCAGGACTTGAGTACAACAGCACTCCGCCCTCCTGTAGCTTCCAGCAACTGGTATTCAGAAGCATACTGCTGCCGACAGTTGAGGTATAACATAGCCATTGATAGCCTTATCCTCAATGAAGTTTTCCAATTCTCTTTTAAAGGCATACAAGTTGGTGGTCATCACGGCCTTTTGTGAGAGCGAATGCTATAATGTGAATGTGAAAAAGCACTTTATCTGTCCCAAATTCAGGGGTTGTCAATGTGATACCCTCCAAATATTGTTAGACTCCAGCTCCTTGACCATTGGCCATGCTAGCTAGGACTGATGGAAGTGGAATCCAACAACATCTGGAGGAAACCACATTGACTTTCCCTTCCCTACCTCTAAGTATCACAATATACTGTGTCTTGATTGCTCTAAGTCTCTGGAGCATTCTCCTTGCATGAAGGAATGAACTTAACAAGAGTCCTGCTAGATCAAACCAAAAACCTATCCAGTCTAGCATCCTGTTCTCTATAGTGGCTAACCAGATGTCTCTGGGAAACCCTCAAGCAGGGCATATACTCAACAGCCCTCTCCTGCTCTTGCTTCCATTGTTCTTGCCCGGCCATGTTTTCTTAAAAAAAATAAAAATTGAACAAGTTACACAGCGTATCAGGAATTTCTGCTGAGATTCTAATTTTCATACACTTCAGATTAGTATCAAGGTGAAATCTTCTCTCCACACAGATTGTCAACTCAGTACTAATGTGCCTTTCAGAAATTGTCTGTTGCTCTGTGGGAATTGTCAGTAACCGTGTCATTATCCCTGTTTACATGACAGAACTATTTTTGCATGTCCCATTTAGCATTTGCTAAACTGCTGCCTCTGCTTGCTCCTCCCTGCTAACAATGGACTTTGGGACTCATTTTTCTTCTGTGTAATTACAACTTTGTTTTTAAACTCTTGCACAGCGGAAGGCTTTTGCTTCAGTAACATTCAATTTGGCATTTTCCACAGTTCTGTGAGGTCACCTCTGTGAGAATGCCCCAAGAACGTGTGAGGCAATTCTGACCTTGAGATTCAAGGTTTGAGGCTCACCTCACTCTAATTTTACACTCACAGACAACTCATTACCGCTCCCCCAGATTCTGTAAGCAATCTTTGCTTTCCCACCATATGCATGCCTTTAGTGTTGTCCCCAGAACTCTGCATAGAGATCCAACCAAAACAACACTTGTAACACATCATTTATTTTAGTATGAAAGGTTTACGTGTGTGCTCTTCTTGCTCTCTGAAATTCATGAAACTTAAACAACAAAACTTGGGCGGCTGTAAAGACTAACAATTTTGTTGTGGCATAAACTTCCATGGGGCAGAGTCCATTTTATTAGGCACTCAAAAGCAACTGACCCATAGAAGCTTGTGTCAGTCTTCATGGCGCCACATGAGTCTTTGTTGGTTTTGCTCCAACAGATTATCACACCTACTCCTCTGGAGTGTGAAATTTAAAGTGCTTAACTTTGGGCAGACCTTGCCCATTGGACTTACGCACGAGCCACTTAGCACCAAGAATGCTGAATAAATAATCAATAATAACAAGTATCTGTACTAGTTTCTTGTTAGTCCTTTCAACAGTTACCACCATTTATATTATTAGAAACCAGTATTGTTTTTCAGTGCTTGTAAAATGTTTTAGTGCTACACTGCTTAAGTTAATGCCTGAAGTACAATTTTAAAATAATTAAACCAAACACTAAATAAAGCCAAAACATCTCTCTCTCTCTGCAGGTGCTTACATGTTTTTGCCTACTGAGATTATTATTTTTAATGCTGTATCTTTAATTGATAACTTGAAGGGAAAGAGAAAAGGAGAGGAAGTCAGAAGAACAGAAGAAAGGAAAACCTCTCCCTGACTTCTGAGTCATAAATTTAACAGGTGTGACCTTTTGAAATAGTGGAAAATTCACCTTAACCTGCCTGACAAGTAAAAGGTGTTTTACCCTATGATTTTGTTTTTCTTCAGGAGGGCCTTGTTATTTTAATTTTTATGTGTCTCTGCTTTGATCAACACTGATTTGTGCAATCCTATCCTGGGTCCAATGTGGGCAGATCCCCCACTGCTGCAGTAATATCAGTGGTCTCTGCTGCAATTTGAGGATTTGCATGCCATTGTGGTTAAAGGGCCAGGACAGAGATGCCTTTGGCATGGCAGCTAAAAATTATGTTTAAAAACAAACTTTAAGCCAGCTTTAAACAGATTTTTCAAGCCATTTCGGTAAGGCAGTGGTGGCACAGGCACTCTCTAAGGCAACTTCACCCACATTAGAACCCCTTCAGAATGAGGTATGGGAATTGGCACAGCGGAGCCCCACAGGTGACACAGCGAATCAGGGATGTGGGAAGTTGCAACATCCTAACAGAAAGAGGGGAAGGAATCGTGCACGAGTCCAAGGCTCATGGCAGTTCTTTTCTGCTCATGCACAGCTCACCAAACCACACTCAGCCCAGTCTGTCTGCAGATTTCATGATTACATCTCCTGGCCTCAACGTACTCCATACTGATAGGTCTACTGGGGAAAGGCAATTACCAAAATCAAATCAGGATACTCTGATTTGGGTTCTGAATAGGTGAGAGATAGCTTCTGAGAGGACTGATTGAAGTTACTATATCTCTCTGTGTCTCTCCTACCTACACAAACCAGAAGGTTATGAATTGCAGGGTCTGGTGAAGAAATCTGCTTATCAGAAGCATATTTGCACAGTGAAACAAAGACTCATAGAACTGTAGAGTTGGAAGGGACCAGAGGGTCATCTAGGCCAACCCCCTACAAGAAGAAGAAGAGTTTGAACTTGATATCCCGCCTTTCATTCCCCTTAAGGAGTCTCAAAGTAGCTAACAATCTCCTTTCCCTTCTTCCCCCACAACAAACACTCTGTGGGGTGAGTGGGGCTGAGAGACTTCAGAGAAGTGTGACTGGCCCAAGGTCACCCAGCAGCTTCATGTGGAGGAGCGGGGACGCGAACCCGGTTCACCAGATTAAGAGTCCACTGCTCTTAACCACTACACCATGCTGGCTCTCCTACAATGCAGGAATCTCAACTAAAGCCTCCATGACAGATGACCATCCAACCTCTGCTTAAAAACCTCCAATGAAAAAGAGTACACCACCTCTTGTAGGAGTCTGTTTCACTGTGGAACAGCTCCTACTGTCAGAAATTTATTCCTGATGTTTAGTTGGAATCTCCTTTCTTGAAACTTGGAAGCCATTGGTTTGAGTCCTTCCCTCCAGAGCAGGAGAAAACAAGCTTCCTCCATCTTCCATGTGACAGCCCTAGAGATATTTGGAGAAAGCTTGTAATATCCTGTTCTTCATATTTGTGTTTTAAAGGCAAATATTTAACCACACAGAGTACCTGTGAAGCATTTAGGTTCTCCTGGGCTAAATATTACCTTTGATGTATAACCAATTACCAGAGCATTTCTCCTTGCATCACAGCATTTTCCCACATGCACTACACATTCTGGAGTGGGGTGGGGAAGCATTTTCAGCTTGAGGGCCACATTCCTCTATCGGCAAGCTTCCAGGGCCACATTCCAGGAGTTGGTGGGGCCAGAGGCCAAGGTGTGTGTGGGGCAATGAAAGTACTACTGTTTTACTGTTGTTCCAGTCCTACATGGATGGCCAACATCAGAGGGTGCTGCTGGGGGGATGCCATGTGGCCCAATGGACCCTCCAGTGTAGGGTGCCACAGGAGTCAGTTTTATTATGTTGTTGTTATTCTGTTGTTGTTGTTGTTGCTGCTGCTGCTGTTGTTGACATCTTCCTGTCTCGAGAGACATTGGAGTGCGCCTCCAGGAGTGTCGTCAAACCGCTGCATTAGCAGCACTGAAGTCACCTCCCTGGAGCACAAGCCTGGGTTATTCTGTACCAACAACTTAATCTCACGTTTGCTAACATCCTGGTAGTCTGAATATCAAAGCAAGCAAGCAAGCAAACCAAACAACCAAAACGCAGTATGTGGGTACAGGCCATGTGTTCACATTTGTTGTAGGCACATGCACACACATTCACATATATACACACACAGGTACAGCTCCCAAGATTTGTAGATTTGTATGGGTGTTGTAGGAAAATATGAGGAGGAATTTACTGAATAGTTCCAGAATCCTATCTGACTTGGAAGATTAGGGTTTGGACAATAGCCCTAGCCAGGTCTTGCAAATATCTCTTCATTGTTAAGCATTAGTGATATGTGGCCACAGGAACTTAATAACTGAAGGATTGCTCTCGAGGATTGCTCTTCTAAAAGGCCAGCAAACATAATGAAAGAAGATGCCTCCCCTGGCCCAACACACACACTCCCTGCTGAGGATGCTATAACCCAATGCTTCTGTGTGAAGAACAGACTGTAGTTTGAGACGGACTGCAGACAGAAGAAGAAAGGTGTGTGTTAGACTTTGAAGCATCTTACTGTTGGAGTATCTCCAGTGCTCAACCCCGTGTATATTTGTAAATACAGTAACTGCAAATACTGCAATAACACCAATAAGCCTCCACTGTGACCTTCTTCCAAAGGAAAACTATAGCTGAGTAAGTGCTGCACGCCTGGAACTTCTCACTTGTTGGAGAAGTGGGGCACAGTATCTGTGTAGATTACCTGCCTTGTCACTTTGCTGGATCCTCTAGTTTTCTTTTCTCCAAAGAAGAGTGAAGCTAACTTTGGGAGAAGGTGAATGGCAGGAGCTTATTATACCAATGAGCAGAAGCTAGTTCCTATTTCTCTTCCACAAGCACACGTGTGTTACCTGCTTGCTCCCTGGTGCAGACTTCCCAGAAGCATCACACAAAACTTTAAACAAATAAATAAGAAAAGTGACTTGTACATTGTCTTAAGGAGACAGTAAGCTGTGTTATGTTTCCACTGATCTGCAAAGGTTAAGGAACACATTCTGCCAGATAAAGTACAGAGGGTCTTAGGTTAACCTGCAGAGAGGCTTGGGCTATGGGAATCTTGAATATTAAGCCAAACTGGGTAAGTTCTCAGTGCTTCTGATGTGTTCCCACAAAAACCCTAAATATTTCCCTTCTTAGCAAGTGTAGTAGAACAGAGGCAAGCTGTTGCATAGTTATTTCTCTCTCTGTCTGCCTCTGCCAAAGGGCAAACAGTGTTTGAGTCTGATACTAGGCAGAACCAGAATCAACTGGTAGAAACATTGTGAAATAAAATTGCAGCCAAGGAAGGGGAAAGGCAGTAGTTGTGCTTAACATTCATGACTTCTTGCCCTGTCAGCGCTGCTTCAACTCCAAAGTTCAAAATCAGTTTGAACGACAGTGGCCTTTCCACTTGATCCATAGATCCTCAGACCAATGTGAATTCATGAACCCTCCTGGATGGAAGCTTACATTAACCCTTACAGTAGCACCTTAAAGACCAACTAAGTTAGTTCTTGGTATGAGCTTTCGTGTGCATGCACACTTCTTCAGAAGTGTATCCGAAGAAGTGTGCATGCACACGAAAGCTCATACCAAGAACTAACTTAGTTGGTCTTTAAGGTGCTACTGGAAGGAATTTTTTTATTTTGACTATGGCAGACCAACACGGCTACCTATCTACTACATTAACCCTTGCAACCCAAACCCCTAGCTTTTCTTCAGTCTAAATCCGACCTTACTGTTTGCTATATCCCCTAGAACATTTATGCACCTTTACACTGTTGCACCTCTAAATTAAATATATAATTCTAATAATCATTATCCTTTTACACTAGATGTCATTCTGGGCAACACTGTAGCCCTGGTTCAGCCCAGTAGATTTTTCCCATGACAGAAGACTTCCCCTTTAATTGGCATCTTGTTTAAACCAACAGCAAAGGCAGAATGAAGGCATGTGGGAGACACAGATGTGGTGGATAAATTGCTGTCCTTGGAGTTGCAAAAGCAATATTTAAATTTGTGTTCAACCATGAAGTTACTGGATACCTTTGAGCAGATCACCATAGTTATTCTCCCTCCCTGTGTTTCCCATCACATGAGACGAATAATGAGGCTGTGCTCATTCATGCTATGTGCCACATCATGTGCCCTGCCATCCTCAGCCCACCATGTGTTGAAGATCTGAAGAGAGGAACCAGCTCTGTGCATGCAAGTCAGAACCCTGTGCAATCAGATAAAAGAAAGTACTTCCTCATGCTGCGCATAGCTAGGACAGCTCTTAAAGTAGATTATTCATTCATTCATTCATTTTATATACTGCACTTTATGAGAAGATCCCATGGCGCTGTACAACATTAAAAAACCCCCCACAGAATATCAATAATAAAAACATAATGACAGGCAGCCTGACAGTAAAATAATCATCATAATAACAGACCACTTCCCCACACATTCACATGGCATAGATTATTTAATAGCCATAGGACTGGGTAAAGAGGAATGTTTTTGCCTGGTGCCTAAAGACATGCAGTGATGGCACCAGGCGAGCCTCTCTGGGGACAGCATTCCACAATCAGGGAGCCACCACAGAAAAGGCCTGTTTTCTTGTTGCCACCCTCCAAACCTCTCTGGCATGGGGGAGGGCATAGAGAAGGGCCTCAGGTGACAAGAGCAGGGTCCAGGTTGGTTCATACGGGGAGAGGCGATCCTTAAGGTATTGAGGTCCTGAGCTGTGTAAGGCTTTATAGGTTGACACCAGCACTTTGAACTGGGCCCGGAATCTAATTGGCAGCCAGTCAAGTTGTGGCAGGATTGGTCTTGGATTAGACCAATTCGTGGAGGAGAGGGCTATCAGTGGCTACCAGCCATGATGGTTATGTTCTGCCTTCATGGTTGGAGGCAGGAATGCTTCTGAATGATGGTTACTGGAAGCTGCAGGAGGAGACAGGGCTCTTCTGCCTGGGCCCTGCTTGCGAGTTTCCCACAGGCACAGTGAGAACAGCAAGCTGGACTAATGGACCAGCTTGACCCAGCAGGATCTATGTTCTTCTCATCAGGGTTTTTAATATTGTGGGGAGTAAGCTCTGAACTTCAGATCTTCTCCAACACATGTCCCAACTGAGAAGGCGCTACTTGCACTAGAAGGAAAGCTACCATCACCACAATATACAAGTTTTAAAGTTATATGGGGAAAAATCAGGCACTGCTAGAAAGCATGCAAAGCAATGCATTAAAAACAGTTGGTCCAATAAAAGTTATTTCATCATCAGTTTTATCACTTATTCTTCATGGTCAAATGGAGCAACTATCACCTACAGTACTATCATGCTGGGAAATTCGGTGTTTGTTTGTTAGATTAATCTACAGGCTTCTAGCTAGGTTAAGCAATTGCCATATCGTGTAGCATATCGGTTGCTTTGATGCTAGAAGTTAATTATCCACACTTTAATTATCCCATGGTTTAGCAGTCATTTACCCCTTCCCAAATGAACTCTGGCAATTGTAGTGAAGGGTTGGGTCACAGCATAGAACAACAGCTAGGGATCCCAAGAGCAGAATTCACATCACACTCACCATACTGCTATACCCAGGGTTCGGGGGGCGGGGGGCGGGAGGCGCTTTATTAAAATTATTTTTTTTCAAAAAAACCACCAAATATAAAGTTTTTGTTTATTTTTGTTTATTTATAAAAAAAATTGTATACCTTTGTGTCATAAAAATATATCAAAGCAGCTTACAGCAGTAAAAACATACAATTATAAAATAAAAACCATTAAAAGGTTAAAAACAGACACCAATTAACCATTGCGGAAGGATGCTTTCTTAACTGCCTGCATAGGTCTGCTTTTCAGCAGGCATTTATGTTTACGTTGAGCTACCAGTAGTCCTATTAAGATACCTCAGGAATTTTTATTAATAGCCTTCTCCTTGTCCCACCCATATTAAGTGCATGGATTTCTTTACCCAACTTTCAAACTGCTGTTTAAACCAATGTGTTTAAAAAGCCATTTGGAATTTTGGCATGGGAAAAAGTCTCATGCATTTCCTGCATTTCAACAAAAATTTCCACCCAGACTGGCAAATATACAGAAAACAATCCACACACAAACAGCAGCAGCAGGGAAAGGGGAGATGGAATGGAATGGAGCGTTCAGTACTGCAACATTTTGTTGCACACATCACCTGTTTTATCCAATTCTTCAACTCTTCCTTCTCAGAGCTTTTCTATCTCCTTTTCTTTGATTAGAGCAGATTTTACAGACTGTTCAGAAGCTGAAATTTATCCTGGAGCAACCAATTTATTTCATTTACCACTCTCCTTCATCCTTCCTTCTTTCCTTCCTTCCTTCCTTCTCAGGCTGTTTTAAAATGCCCTCATGCAACTGCAGTTATGCAATGGCTGCAGGCAGTTTCACACGTATGAAGTGTACTTTGCTCTCAGCTGTTCAGAAAGTGCAGGACATGCTTTTCCAGGAAAAGAAAGATTACCTAGAAGGTGTGGCAAGTTATCATTAAACATATCTTTCATTATAACCTCAGGAGAATGGTATCAGGTAGGAATTACAGCAGATGAGACTTGCATACCTGAACAATTTTGCCAAGCGTGCTTCTACTTTGCAAGAGCCAGGGGGGTGGGATGGGGACGGGTGTTGTCCAGCATCCATGGGAGAATTTACAGTAAAACTGTGGGGAAAGGGGCTGTTGCAAAATCACTAATATGGAAAAGTGAGGGGCCACACAATGTGAAAATTGTTCCATGGAAATAAGGACTTGGAAGTGCAAAGGAAGCCAGTACAGTGGTACCTCGGGTTACATACGCTTCAGGTTACATATGCTTCAGGTTACACACTCCGCTAACCCAGAAATAGTGCTTCAGGTTAAGAACTTTGCTTCAGGATGAGAACAGAAATTGTGCTTCGGCGGCACGGCAGCAGCGGGAGGCCCAATTAGCTAAAGTGTTGCTTCAGGTTAAGAACAGTTTCAGGTTAAGTACAGACCTCCAGAACAAATTAAGTACTTAACCCGAGGTACCACTGCATAGGAATGAGAGCTGGTTGGTAAAAGGGGCTGGTGAAACCGGCCCCCGCCAGGGCGCAGGCCCATGTGTGAGTGCCGGAACTGAGTTCCGGTAAGTTCCAGCTGACAAAAAGCCCTGAGTGTGTGTGGCAAAGCAACACTACGATTGTGGGGAGATAAAACGCACGAGAAGCTTCCCTCCCTTTTCGCACTGTGGCACAAAGGCGCGCAAATATATATTTTTTGCCCTTCCTCCTCACCTTGCCCTCACTCTGAACACTCCGAGTACTTGGGTCGCATAAAATGTAGTAATTTCTAATGTGGCCATTACTGTAAGGGATTTTTTTTTTCAAAGGGGAGGGGGATACAGCTCCTTGCCAAGGGCACAGGGTATCCTAGGTATGCCTCCGCATAGGGTCAGGCATTTAGGGTTGGACCAGCCATTTGCACTGTGGTGGCCGACAAACCGTCATGTTCCTCTGCCACTATCAGATCAGTAGAGCCTGTGAGGGCATCTATGGAGGAACGCACCCCACACAACACATGCAGCTTGCAGTCTCACATGCAGCATGTGAAATGGTGCACTGCAGTTGTATTTGGTTTGGGAACTTGTATACAGTGGTACCTCGGGTTAAGAACTTAATTCGTTCTGGAGGTCTGTTCTTAACCTGAAACTGCTCTTAACCTGAAGCACCACTTTAGCTAATGGGGCCTCCTGCTGCCACTGCACCGCCGGAGCACGATTTCTGTTCTCATCCTGAAGCAAAGTTCTTAACCCGAGGTACTATTTCTGGGTTAGCGGAGTCTGTAACCTGAAACGTATGTAACCCAAGGTACCACTGTATGTGTGTCTTTATGCCAACTCATAAAATAAACCCACACCATTGTGGAAAGGCAATATAAATTATGCTAATGCATAATAAGAGCATTACATAAGGGAGGGGCCCACTGTCTCCTCAAAAGCACACAAAGGATGTAGAAGGGCCTAGTATTGCTTTGATGAGTGATGATGAGATTCGATAAGATGAAGGAGCTTGATTAGGCAGGCAAAGCTGAGGATGGGAATGGCCAGCACCACTTTTTCCAAACATGCCTCAGACCTTCCATCATCCTCTGCCCTGCCAAGGAAGCTGGGAGCAGAAAGGTCTCTAAAAAGTGTCACAGCTCCTCCAGGAAAAGGGAATGACACTGCATTAATGATGGGGGACCCCAGTCGCACAAAAACAAGAAGTGGAAAACATGTGGAGCAATGATTCCAGCGAGAGATGATTAATGCATAAAGGCAGGAAGCTGTGACTGAAGTATTTCAAAATAATGGTTTTTACGACCATAGTCTTTGTTAATGGCCACCAGAAATACAGGGAAATTCCCTGTTGGCACCAATGGGTGTTTTGAAGGGATGTGCACTGGTTGCAGAATTCAATACGTCTCTCTAGCTTTGGGAAACATCTAAATCTATTTCAGAGCCACTCTGTGTCTTTCCTATTCATTCTTCATGATCCACTTAGATGTATTTTTTCTTAAAAATAAACTCTGTTCCCCTTCCCCATTCACTATGATGGGGAATTTTAAAATGGCTTTAACATCTGCTCTATTTCATCTGGGGTGGGGTGAACGTGTGGCCTGGGTTGTGTGTGGCCTAGACAGACCAAGGCCACAAAACTACTTAGAAGCTTATGGAGTTCCTGATCTGCCTCAAGGCATATTGCTACTAACCTGATCCAACTCAGAAACATAAGCTCACCTAGAAATTCAGGGTGTACACAGAGCTAATGCGCTCACCTAGCATTTCTGCCCACTGCAAATACTAGTTTGAGGGGAAGATTTTTCCTCAGTGTTAAGTTGTGGGTGAACATATCAGATGACATAGCGATTCTTCAAACAGCTTTTGTTTATTCACAGGCCAGAACAGAACTGAACTGAAGGGTTCAGCCAGCCTGCTTATATAGAGCTCAACTACAATGCAACAGTAACCACTTTCTATAACTATCCAATCACTGAACGTCACTTTCAATTCCTTATTTGCATATGTGGACCTGAGTGAAAACTATCTACAGTATCCCCCTGCTGGCCCAGGATGAGAACTTCAGTACATAACACTCAGGACTACAGTTTGACAGAGCAGAGTTAAATTCTCCCTCTATGCTCTGCTCAGATCCTGTCAATTTCCCAGTTAGTAAATTTTGCATTTTGATAAAAACCTCACACCTTTGCGGTAGTTTTGCCCTAAGTGATGTAGCGTATTCTTGCACTAGCACAGTGTTTGGCACTAAACCATATCTAACAGAGAGGACTTTTATCCTAAAGAAAAAGGAAGTTTTCAGTTTGGTACATGTTTGCAATGGCTAACAATTACATTTACTCGGTACACTCTTTTTGGGGGCTGGGATGGGAATAGTAAACTAAAGTCTTTCTTCCATTATGGAGAAAGGAGATGACAAAATGAGATTCAAAACTGAAGTTCTCTAGATTTCTTAGTTTGCTTAGATATGTGTTGATTATTCTTGAAACAAAATCCCTAGTGTATAGATGAAAAAAATAGAAAACAAGAAGTAAAATGGTGGATGGAAGGCCTGAAGGAAAAGGCAAACAGAGTAGGAATGAAGAGGCAGTCTCTTTATCTAGCTTTTCTAAGCACTTGTATTATGAATAATGGTTTAAAAAAAAATCTGCTGTTTATCTAGCCATTAGTTGAGTAAACACTGCAGCCCTAATATTTTGTTAAAATTACATTTATATCACATATTTCTTCCATCACGAAGTTTAAGACAGTGTATATGTGGTTTGAAGGAGGTCTCCTAACCAGGAACTACCCAGACCAGTTCACTTCTGCAAGGCAGTGGCTTAATGTGCCTTCAGACCAGGTCACATGTTGCTGCTGAAGCTAACAGGTGCAATCCTGTGCACACTTACCTAGAAGTGGGTCTCATCCAACTCAGATTTGCCTTCATAGTCCCGACCTATGGGTGAAATTAACAAACATGTTTTCCCTTTGTAAGGTATAACTGAGTGAAAGGCAGAGAGTGTTGTGTGTTGGGAGGAAAGCAAAAGGCAATTACTTTAGGTTTGTAGTTTTCTACAGAATCTGGAATTTAATAGATGACTCCCCCACCCCACTAATTTATGGCGTTCTGTCGCCTCATTTCAATCTGCTGCTTTTATAATTCAAATACTAATATTACAGGTGAAATAATAGACTTTGTTGACTCAATGTATCTCTCACAGAATGTGTAAATCCATCCGTTCTATTTCCGTCAGGCATGGCTGGGTGAACAACCTCTATAAATAAGCAAAGAAGTGACATGAATAATTCCGCCTTGAATTAAGGACCAATGCTATCCTCATGTGACTTGAGTGAAGACCTACAATAAACCTGGTGCCATCAGCAGTGCCCCTGTGCAAGAACTGCGTGCCAGAAGTCCCAGCTAATAATTAAAGGTTCACCATGTGTCAGAAGTCCCAGCTAATAATTAAACTTATTTTCGATCTTACAACAATCACTGTATCCATGGTTCAGATTCAGTGCTGCAGTGAATTCTCTTTGGAGCCAAAGGAACTTATGTTTTGCTAATGAGGAACCAAGCCTTTGTTTTACAGCCAATATATTTGTATATATTTTTAAAATATAGTTACTGATTCTTTTAGATCAACATCATTTCATAGATACGGCGTGTTTTCTTCTCTAGTTATATAAAAAATATAGCTTGATGCATGTATTTTTATGTAGCTTGGCAACATTTTAATATATTGTACCTGATATGAAACACCATGACTATGTACTTCTTAATGCAATAAACAAATAAATAATACAGATAGTATTTTGAATATTCAAAGTCCTAATTTACAAGCAAAGAAGACAAAAACCAGACACTAATTTTATACATCTGTGAATCCATTCTTTCATGTCAAAGAAGGCATATTTTATTCATGCCACAGTGATAAATTAATCATTATTTTTTTGTTAATACGGATGTTTAGTTACATCTGAAATGTATGTAACATTTCGTTATATGAACACACATTTGATTCTTCTGCATCAAATTGAGTGGGATCAAGGGTGCTTAACTTTGACTGGATTATGCCTCGGAAGTTAAAATGAAATTCAGTCTAAGTCACTCCTCTGAGCAGACCTGAAATTATTATTTTCGGATGCAACCAGAAATGGACAGAAAATATGAAATACTGTAAAAATGCAAAAGCGCTCAGAGTGTTTTTGCTTTGGTAGTTGGTGGAATGGGGCATTGCTTCCATGATCAGAATGTAACCAAAAAAGGAAGCGTTTGGTATGAAGAAAGACTGTTCCTCTGGATCAGATTAATCACAACCCAGCTCTCTTCCTGCCTTCTGGTGTACGCTGCATGAAAACAGGATGGCATTTTGATGGATCCAGACAATTTTGTTCTTTTGGTAACTCTTTTAAAGGGTGCAGCAGTGGGAGGTAGAGTGGAAATGTGATCAGAAATGAGGAATGTCAACAATGTTGCTCAGTACTCGGAGATTTGCTCTTGGAAAGGTTATTGCATTTCTATAGTAGTAAAAGTAGTGCAAAACTATAAATGGGAAAAGAAACTCTGTGCAAAGGATAAGAGCTTGCACGCTGAGGTGACTCCCTTAACCAGCACTCAGAACAACAACACATTAACATCTATGAATGTGCCTTGGAAAAAGAAGCACAACATGTTCATTTTCCAGAGAAGGCCTGTTGGGTCCTCTGCTAAAGCTCAGCTCAGCTCCTCTGGGAAAGAGGCAGACGACATGTAAAAAAAGTTCATGGCACAACTGCCTTGTGAGATAGGCCTGTTGTGCATGTAGCATTTTCTATATAGCTGTCACCATTTCACTCTTTTAAACCTCTGGATCTAATCAGCAGAGAACCCCAAATAGTTGTTAGGTTAGGTAGCAGCCAATGTCCCTCTCCCATATCTTCACAGGGCAATGAGCTGCTTTATTTATTTATTTGGAATTCCCCTTACACAGATAAATAGCATGAAGCCCACAGGTTCCAGTACATGGGAGAAATGGAGTCCCTCCAGCCTGACACGGAATGCGAATTACTGTGCGTTTCTTCATACATTTTAAGAGAATGCAGTCTTCTGCGAGCAATGTGGCAAGCTGCCCTCACTGCAGGCCCCTAGGGCAAATACGTACGTATTTGCATTCTCAGACTGTTCTGAAAGTACAATAGAAGACGCTTTGATCTTGCGTACAAGTTAGGACAGCTGCGGAATAGATGCAAACTCCTCTCAGTTTTCCCAGTTCTCCACCTCACATCAAGGAAACTGGGAACGGCAGAGGTGAATGTTAAAATAAACCATGCCAAACGCATTCTAGGGCAGAACCTGTAACCAGGAGCGTATTGGAAGGACTATTGTTCTCAAATGTTCGCTGAGAACAAGTCAAACAGGTCAGGTTATAGTCGTCAAGAATGATCGCAGGAGAAATATGTTCCACATTTTAACGCAAGTGATTAAGGTCTGAACTTCTTGACGAATGGGAGCAGTTCAGTTTAAGGAAAGGGGAATTTTAACTAAAGCCAAACAACTTCTACATCCTGGTCTGGCTGCCCAGACATAGAGGCCTGGCTGAGACATACAAAACTATGGATAGGGATATGCCCTGTGCTCATGTCCTCCTTCAGTCTCCTCTCCTCATGGATGCTACTTCAGTTATCTACTTCCTTATTTCAATCAAATCACAGTGAGCTGTTACCAAGCCCCCAATCTACCTTTCATGCTCACCTACCAAACTAGGATTGCAAATGACTTTAGAGAGATTGAGGCCTGTTTGCTTTTTTCCAGCTTTCTAAGCTGTTGTTTGAGAAGCTGAGGAAGTATTTCAAATTAAATAAAATATATTTTAATGAATACTTCATACCCGACAATATTTCTCTGATGAAAATAGGGACATCCTATTTAACAACAACAACAATTTTATTATTTATACCCCGCCAATCTGTCTGGGTTGTCCTAGCCATTCTGGGCAGCTTCCAGCATATATAAAAACATAACAAAACATTAAACATTAAATAACTTCCCTATAGAGAGCTGCCTTCAGATGTCTTCTAAAGGTTGTATAGTTATATTTCCTTGGCTGGTGGGGTCACATAACTCCACACCCTCCAATATTTCTCTGATGAAAATCGGGAGGTTCTACCATACCCTCCAATATTTATTTGATTAAAATAGGGACGTCTTAAGGAAAAATGGGACATTCCGGGATCAGATCAGAAACCGGGACAGCTTCTGTAAATCCAGGACTGCCCCTGGAAAATAGGGACACTTGGAGGGCCTGATACTTTAAAAAGTGCAAAGTCCGTCTAATTTAGACTAAGTCTTGTGACATATGCACCCGCTTCTGAGCACTGAAAAGTTCCAAGTACATCATTACAGAGCTTTGTTTCCTTTTAGATGAGGAAGCACTGAAGATGTGGGGTGACTGTAATACAGTGGTGCCTCAGAAGACGAAAAGAATCCGTTCTGTGATTCTCTTCGTCTAGCGGTTTTTTCGTCTTGCGAAGCAAGCCCATTGACGGATTAGCGCTATTAGCGCTATTAGCGGCTTTTAGCGGCTTATCTGCTGATCGGATCAGCTGATAAGCGGCTTAGCGGCTTAGAAAAAGGGGGTGGAGGGGAAAAACCAGCAGGAACTCGCCAGACATTGTTGTCTTGCGAAGCAAGCCCATAGGAAATTCGTTTTGCGAAGCACCTCCAAAACGGAAAACTCTTTCGTCTAGCGAGTTTTCCGTCTTGCGAGGCATTCGTCTTGCGGGGCACCACTGTATTTAGCTAATAGCGCTAATCCGCTAATACGTCAATGGGTTTGCTTCGCAAGACGAAAAAACTGCTAGACGAAGAGAATCACAGAACGGATTCTTTTCGTCTTGCGAGGCACCACTGTATTTGCAAATACATAAGCAGAGTATAGTGCAGAAAAATATTCTCCTGTGAGCAAACAGCATAGTCATTAATCCTGCAGCACACTTTCCAAGAGAAAAGCACTCCTTGGGTGTTTCAGCTCTAGGAAAGCCACAGCTTTAAATTTCTAATTGCAAACTTGCTATTTTTCACACATGCACAGACACACACACCGGAAAGGTACACACTTCCCCAATGTCCTTAGATGCCTGCTTTAGGAATTATGTGATCATATTTGGAGCAGAAGTTGCCTTTTTGGAGCATCAGCTGCAAACCTGACCAGCACACTGGTTTCTCTAACTTTATTTATGAATATTTATGAATATATTACATTTTTTTATGAATAAATGTAAAAGCATGGGGCGGGGAGCTCACTTATTAGATCGCTCCACTGTGAGAGTTGTCCATTTATTCCTAATTCCTGCTTTCTGCCCTTTAACAAGTTATTGATCCATAGGAGGACCTATAATCTTATCCCGTGATTGCTGAGTTTATTCCGGAGCCTATTTGAGGGACCTCACTGAGGAAACTTTCTTCATTTTTTTAGAAGACAGGGTATAAAGATATAGAAACCTGTCCTTATTGTAACTTGTCAACAAGAAGTTATCAAGGTCAGCTTTTCTCTCTTGATAACTTGCATATTGTAAAACAGCAGCTATGAGCTGCATATTTTAAAAATTATTTGAGCTAAATTAGTTGTCACTTGAATCAGGCTTATTTCTAACTCAGTAATATCCCAAGGGAGGCCCCTCTCTTGGTCCTGCCACCTTCACTGGCACACTTGGTGGGGACACAATAAAGGGCCTTCTCGGTGGCTGCTCCCAGACTCTGAAATTCCCTCCCTGGAGAAGCTCAAATGACTCCCTCCTTGTTGTCCTTCCACCAACAGGTGAAGCCTTTCTTGTTCCAACAGGCTTTTGAGAACTGGCTGCTTTTAATTAAAGGGCTGGTGACATGCTGTTTTTATTGTAATCATTTGTACTTAAAAAAAAACAAGTTTTATATATGTATACAGTTTTAATTCTATCAGTGTTTAATTGTTTTATAATGACTGCTTTTTCTATTTTATTTTATTTTTTAAAAATCTGTGAGTTGCCTTGGGTCCTGCCAGGAGAAAAGGTGAGGTATAAATAAATACAGTGGTACCTTAGTTTACTAACTTAATCCATTCCGGAAGCCTGTTCTTAAACCAAAACCGTTCTTAAACCGAGGCGTGCTTCCCCTAATGGGGCCTCCTGCCACCCGGTGCCCTTCCACCCTTTAGATTCCATTCTTAGACTGAGGTAAAGTTCTCAAACCAAGACACTATTTCCGGTTTTGTGGAGTTTGTAAACCAAATTGTTCTTAAACTGAGGTACCACTGTCTATAATAATTCTAACATCACTAAGGGATTGATCCTATGCACAAGAAGTTGGCATAAAGCAAGATGGTGTAAATTAAGCCAGAAGAAAGGAATACCAGATTCAAACCCCATTTAGCATCAGACCTGCCACTGCTCTGCCTGAGCCTGACAGGGGGAAAACAAACATTTAAAACAGTGTTTTATGCTAGGATGCCTGGCCACATGGCAAGCTGAATAGGGTTACCTAGCCTAATTCCCCCCTCTGTGGCCATGCCTCCCTTGGCCCCAGAATGTGCCTTTTGGGGGATTTACACCAGCATTGGCTCAGCCAGCTAAGCTGGTATGAGCAAGTTATGCTGGTGTGTCTTTGGCTGAGTTGGGGACTTAACCCTGGCTGAGCCGGAGATCTCTTGCATCTTAAGCTGCTCATTTTAGCGAATCTTGCCGTAGAATTGCCACCTAATTAAAAGATAATGATATCAAATCTACTGTATATTTTGGTAAGTTGTTTGCTCATTTGGGGTTTATTGTAGCTAAATTTTGCATGATGTTTCTCGAGATCAAGTTGCAGGTTTTCAGCTATGTTTGAATACAACTGGACACCATTTTGAATCAAGAAGAGAGACGGAACCTTTCAAAACAGTCCTGATCTCAACCAAATTTTGCATGATAGTTCTTGAGATCAAAGAGTGGGTTTTCATCTTAAGTGTGGCTACAGTCAGATGCCAATATGAATCAATAATATTTGAACTTTTCAAAACTGCACTTTTTAAATTATTTCTTAGAATTCCCAAGCAATGTTGGGTATGAGGCTGCTAGTATTATAAAATATCCCTTTATAAAAAAAGAAAATTAAGTTAGTGCTTACTTGAATAAAGGCATAATCAAGTAAATTAGCATAAACTTTCATTTTCCTATAATATGTTTCTTCTTGATATTACTGCTAATTACTTAATGCCATTGTTCTAGAACCTACTGCCCCTTCAAAGGCTCATTTTCAAACTTCTCCATTGATCCTAAAGTTGTCCCAATTCTTCATCTGTAGAAGATTCCACTTCCAAGTTTCCTTTATGTTCTTGAAGAATGCAATAAAGAAAGAATTTCATCACTTACCAAAAAATCATGTTGACGGTGACAAATTAAATAAGGAATTAAGTATGTATGGTAATTTCAATAATCCACATTACTAGGAGTGGATTTTTCTGTTGGAACTGCTTTCGAGAGTGGCTCACATGAACCATGGAATTTATTTGAGAGAAGCCAGATTGTGAGTAGCATTGATGGGTGTGCGTGTATATAGATAAATAGATATTTGCAGATACTGCAGCCTACATGCTGAAAGGTGACATCATTTGGAAAGTCAGCAGCCTGTGAACCAAGTCAGAGACTCTTATGCTGTTTCCAAACTGTTTAAACATTAGGATAAGAACTTTGAGGTTTCTTGCTTTGTGAAAGTGTAATATTTGCCCAGCGTGAGTTGAAAGCTGTCTAAGCATGATAGCTACCATGAGTGCTTGCTGCTAACTTTTTACTTATGGTAATTTCCTAATAACCAATTGATTTCTGTTGCTAATGTGGCAATTTGTTAAAGCTCTCAAGACAAGGAAAGATTAAAAGAAGAGGAACGAGCCCATGTGGCTATCCGAAGATCACATTTATGAACAGTGGGGTGGCCAGCAGAAGAATTTTCTGAAGTGCAGAAATGACGCCTCGCTTTCAAGCCAAGGATTGTGGACATGCCACAGAGTACTAACAACTGTCTGAGGGCATCAGGGCTTTTCATTAAGCAGAATTGATGCAGCTTAATTTTTAAACCAGCACTTCTGTCATTCATGCACAGTGAGCTCCATTTACACCGCACAAGATTATTAAGGGCAGCTACTCATACTTAGCATCCATAAATTGGCATCCATTTTCAACACACGATTAAAACAAACAAACAACTAATGGCCTGATGCTAAGAAGAGTTGTCTGAGGCCTGGTCTACACACACCAGAATGAGGTGATTCCATGCTGTGGTGCTAGAAGGGACTGCTTCCCTCACTGAGGGTGAGTGGGGAGAGGGCGAGGAGAGGAAATCACAGTGTAAAAACTCCATGCAAGTAAAATAAATCCCTAGCAAATAAAAAATTAGCAGGCAAAGGACCAGAATAGAGGCAAGTAGATAAATAGGTACCGCTCTGGCGGGAAGGTCAATGGTGTTTCCGTGTGCTGCTCTGGTTCGCCAGAAGCGGCTTAGTCATGCTGGCCATATGACCCGGAAGCTGTCTGCGGACAAACGCCGGCTCCCTCGGCCTATACAGTGAGATGAGCGCACAACCTCAGAGTCGTCCACGACTGGACCTAACGGCCAGGGGTACCTTTACCTTTACCTTTACCTATAAAGTGGTCTATTTGTATAGAAGATGCATTCATTTTTTAACACTAGGGGCATTCAAAAGTGGTATTCCTGCATTGCAATATGATGTGGTACAGTCCTTTGCAGTGCTATTTTTTGACAAAAGAAGTGCTGGAACTCACCCTGAACGCCTCCCTTGTTCTCTTATAATGGCAATGGCGCCCATCTGAGAGGTGTCAGAACTGAGTTCCGGTGAGTTCCGGCTGAAGAAAAGCCCTAGTCCTTTCTATCATGTCAGCATTCTACCTCTACCGCTTTCATTTGCTGCCTGAAGCAGTGGCTCCGAGATTGTTAGTGAGGCAATTGAGGAATTTGTTGGACCCACATTCTTGGCAAAGTTTGAGTTCCAATAGATATCAAATCTCCACTCAGCCATCATGCTCACTGGCTGATCTTGGGCTAGTCACTATCTTATCCTACTTCACAGGGCAGTTGTTGAGATAAAATAGGGTGGGGAAGAACTACATAGACCAGTCTGAACTTATTGAAAGAATGACATGTAATAAGTAAGTAAGCCATTGCTTTCCCCAGCGCCTCTTCAGCCCACCCACAGGCTGTTTATACTACCAGGCTCTTACAAAAGGCAGTAACATAATCCATCCAACCACTGTGATAGTGTTGTGATAACAACCCATATCAGTTTCACTCTGTGGTTTTAGAGGATCTGCAACCAGCCAAAAAGAAAAGAAGAAACTCCTGTTGCCATAATGACCTCTTTCCTTTCAGTTCAGACTCCATTCTCTAAAGGGTTGAAGAAAGCACAGTACTTTTTTCTTTCTTTTAGTACACTGAAGGAAGTATTTATGACACAACCTTTTTTTCCTTTTCAGAACTCTGTGTGTGCAGAGGAGCACGTATTTGGGTGGCTGCACTGTGTCTTTAATTACTGTGATTAGACATGGTAACAGATCAATTGTGCATGCTGTGATTACGAGGCCAAACAGATCTCAACGTGCACAGAACCACTACGGAATGAAAAACAGTGTGGCCCTAAAAAAAGACACTAGCATGCAATATAAAAAGCAGAGCAAAGTCATAGCATTACTTTGACACTGAGTGCTTGAAACGCACAGTTATCAATCCAGCAGCTCACCCTCTCCTTCCCAAGCTTTATTTCTGGACTTTAGTAGGCTATTCTCCTTTACTTGCTTGCTTGCCCTTGTCTACCCCTGGTTCTCATAAGGAGATCATAGACAGAAGGACCTCAGAACTCATGTAGCCTAGCTCATTGCAGGGTTGCATGATGAAGGCCTCTGTGCAGGCAGGCAGGGCAGACCAGACTCTTCTTACTAGTCTGTTATTTGGTGGGTAACACACCTGCATTATTACAGCCTGACCCATGTTTTCCAAATTAACAGAGTTGCTCATTATGCTGGGAGATCGGTGATTGATTGCCTGGCCTTTTCCTGACCTTTCCCAACAAACAAGCACACTCGGGACCAGACACAACATGCCATCACTAAGTAGGGCAATGCCTCTTGCTTAGGAGGCGGATCAGATCTGCCAACAAATCTCAACAGGGACTCAGTTGGAAGTGTGGGGAGCATTTTCATCAGTAACCCACCCAAACCATGAGTGCAATGGCTAAAGGGCATGGATGGAGCAGGCTGATGGCCTGGTGAGAGGCTCCCTAGAGGGCATTTATGCACAGTGAATTCAAGGAGGGGTGGCAAACTGTTGTGGGTATGTATGCTCTTTATCTTCAGCTCCAAAAGAAGCTACTCTCAGAAGTCATCATGGCTGAGGGGCGCTGCTGGTGCTGGTAATCTGATCAAGGGAGTGGCAGGGATGTCTAGGAAGCTGATCAGACGCTATCGCTCGTCCTTTACAAGCGTTTTTGCAGGAAGGGCGCTTGCACAAGACTAAGGGGGTTGTCATTTGTGTGGAATCAGCAGCAGCCTCCCCGTAGCAGGCATTCTGAGGGCAAAGGCAGAGAGATGTCCTACGTGGGGAGGAAGTGGTTTCGACACACGTTCTCTGTCCTGAAAACAAATGCCTCGGAATGTGGCGAGCTTGTGTTGAAACCACGTCCGCCACATTTCAGAATATATGCTTGTGTCGTTCAACTGAGTGCCCTAGGAGCAGATTCAGCCATACCCAGATAGTAAAAAATAAAAAAAGTTTGAAAGCGAAGGCAGCTGTGTCCTATTTGCCAGTCTCAGTCAGGATGCAGCTTGAGCTGCCGTGTGCATGCTTCTGTTCACACTCTTGAAGCTGAAGTGAAAGCTGCTACAGGAGGCTGAGACCGTGGGGGATCTCGTTATGAGAAAGCTGGAGAATGTCCGTAATTCAAAGTAAATTAAGACATGATGAAAAGTAGTCGTCATTTAGGCTTGCTTTTAAGATGGGTTTGCAAAGGCACTGTTCAAAAATCAGCAGGCAATTAATATAAAACAGACGGGATGCGTGAACGTACATGCAAAGACTCAAATTCTCCTATTTAGGCTTGGGTCTTTGGAGTTAAATAAACATGCAAAGGGGGTACTAGCTTTGCCTCTCCATCACTGCCACTACTGCCCGTGGATTGGAAGGCAACAGTCTGCAGCAGAGAACCTGCAGTACTCATGTAGCTCCCCCGAATGCAATGCAGAACTCTGAATTTCCACCGAGATAATACGTTGCAGGTACGGTTCTACTCTATCAGTTCTTGGTCTCATTTTTAAGAGTTCCAAAGTTTGAAAAGGCACCTATCTTTTAACAATGATACCTCAAAATTACAACAATCTGGCTTTAGCACCTGAAGTGGTCTTCGACTCCCATCACACCATCTGTGACACTTATAAATAGAGGCTTTTATTGGTGAAATATGTATGTATCTCACAGCAGAGTGGCTGCATGGCATGCGGTATATCTATCAGTAGGATTTAGTGTTCAGTTTCTGAAACACTAGAGCACAATACGGAAGGAGGTGGGGTGCTGCTGAAGAAAAGCATATTTAAAAATAAACCTAGATCTTAACACAATCAAATGTGATTTATAGCAAGTCTCTGTTTCTCTCTTTTCAAATTTAAGCACCGGCGCTGGAAGCTGTTCTTTAAGTTGCCACTATAAATCAAGGAGGACAGGCAAAACCCTTCCAAGACAAGGGAATACACTTATTGAATTTCACTTGCTCAGATTTCAAATTGACACTATTTACATACAAGACGTGATTTATTCGTTGCAGATTTCCCCCATTTAATGTGTTGTTACTTTTCAAGCCTGGAACATATCACTGTAAATAAGAGCACTTGTACACTCAGGTGTTAGGAGATAGGCCTTCTGCACACAACACTCGGGGTAACAGAGCCCTGAAATGTGAGCAGGCCATAGAAGATACAGAATGTACTTGAGAGGAGTAACAGTGTCAAAGGAAATCATCCCTCCAAATGCTTAAGTCATATGAGCAAGATCATACACTAAGAACTGTGAAGAAAGCAAATTCTACTGCTGCACCACAGCGGAAACTGTGAAGTTAGAGGCAGGTCCTAGGTATGCCCCGAGGCCACCACCTTACTAAAACTAAGCAGGTCTGGGTCTGGTCATTGCCTGAATGGGACCCGGGACCCCCTTGGAACCACATGCGTACCACCTTGTGTTTCAGGGTGGTAAAAAAGGAGAGATATAAATGTAATGAAATAAAATATACTTTGCTGTAGACCACACTACAATGATCCTCCAATGTACCATGCTCTGCACTTAACAACTACAGTGGTACCTCGGGTTAAGTACTTAATTCGTTCCGGAGGTCTGTTCTTAACCTGAAACTGTTCTTAACCTAAAGCACCACTTTAGCTAATGGGGCCTCCTGCTGCTTCCGCGCCGCCAGAGCCCGATTTCTGTTCTCATCCTGAAGCAAAGTTCTTAACTCGAGGTAATATTTCTGGGTTAGCGGAGTCTGTAACCTGAAGCGTATATAACCTGAAGCATATGTAGCCCGAGGTACCACTGTACAGTGGTACCTTTGGTTATGAACTTAATTCGTTCTGGAGGTCCGTTCTTAAGCTGAAACAGTTCTTATCCTGAGGCGCGCTTTCGCTAATGGGGCCTCTGGCGCGCGATTTCCGTTCGCCTCCTGGGGCAAAGTTTGCAACCAGGAGCAGCTACTTCCAGGTTAGCAGAGCTTGTAACCTGAAGCATTCGCAGCCAGAAGTGTTTGTAACCAGAGGTACTAATGTGTAAACACAGGTGTGAAATTTGTTCCATACTAGCTACTGGTTTGCTCCAAAGGAAAGCAGTAATATATGCTGCTTTTTTATTATTAAAGGTTGGTAAAAATTGGCGAGTTCTTGGCAGTCTTTTTATTTTGTTCGTTTAGCTTTGGACTTGTACAGTGACTGGCATTCCATAGAATGGGATTAACCACACTGTACTAGACACAGTTGAATTCAAGGCTTGTATCAGAGGCAGATTTAGGGCAGGGAGAGTGGCTCCCTGCCCCCCGCCCCAGGCTCTGAACTGAGGCGTGTGCTGCAGTGCATTGCAACTATGATGTAGTGCACGTGCAGAAAGGAAGGTGCACTGAATTTTGGCCTCACACAAGGTGCTGCTGAAATTTGAAAGACCCAAGTCTGCCTGCGCTTGTATCCTAAGACTAGGGGGTTTGGGTTTGCTTGTTTATTTGTTTGCTCTTGTACTGGGAGGTGTCAGGTTTGTTTCCAGTGAAACAGAATTGCTGTCAAGAGCAATTGTTGCTGCTAGTCTAAGCTTGAAAGCATAGGACCCAACTCCTAGGGGCTGAGGTCCCTTTGCCCTCCTCCCTTATAAAATATTTGAGGCAGCTGCCCCCTCCCCCCAGTTGATGGCCATTGCCATTCAAATGCTGTGTGTGCTGCATCTTGTGATTGTGAAGAGCGGGGCTTACCTGAGCCCCCTCAATATTTATTCAAGTTGGCACTCCTGCTGCAAAGCCAAGAAAAGTCCAGGAATTTAATCAGGAATACAGCTGATGCTATAAGGAAGAGAGTGCCTGTGTCTGTGCAGAATGCAGTTCCATCTACTAGACTAGGGACACGATCAAGGTGAGCACAGACCCTCCAAGTGTCCCTATTTTCCAGGGACAGTCCCGGATTTACAGAAGGTGTCCCGGTTTGATCCTGGAATGCCCTGCATTTCCTTAGGACGCCCCTATTTTAATCGGGGAAATGTTGGCGGGTATGTCTTAGCCTGATAACAGTCGCGCACCTTTCTTTTGAGAACCAGTGAGCCAGCCACCTATCTGCACCTGCAGAGTCACAGAGAAGAACCTAACCACCACCAAACACTTCGTCCTTCTTAAGTCCTGCGTTTAAAGTGCACTTTTTGTCCTAACAAACACATGGGGAACGATTCGTTGCAGCAGCAGCGGTGACCCCATTATCTTGATTTCCAGAACGGGACAGGCCAGGACTGGAAAAGCGGAAAAAGTCAGCACCAAGCCCAGGTGAATGAATGGAGCCAGCAGCCGCGGCCAGCGCTTGCGAGCTTCCTTTGTGGCTCCCGCCCCTCGTTCCAAGCCGGAGAGAGGGCACGTAACAATCCCAGATCCCAGTCTCTCCCTGCACGTCCGGCACTGCCCGGGAGCTTTTTCGTGCGCTGCGTTGGATCCCGCGTGTTCCCAGCGCGTGTCCTCGAGGGACGGCTGGATGAGGCGGCGGCGGCGGCGAGAGAGAGAGAGAGAGAGGAAGCCAGGAGGGCGGGAAGGAGGGAGGCGCTGGGCGGGGGCGGAGGCGCCGCTCGCTCCCCGTGGTACGTGTGCACGCTCCCGAGCGGCATGTCCTCGCTCCTCGTATCCGGCGGCGTGTGGCGCGAGCATGGCATTTCCCGCGTGGAGCTCGGGCCCGGCCAGAAGCGGCATGCCGCCGCCGTGGTGAGGCGATGCCGCCCCGCCGGCCGGGAGCGGGAGCTGGTCTTGCGCGCAAACCATGGCCTCCTCCGGCGGGGAAGCGGCCCAGCAGCAGCCCCCGGCGGCCGCCCAGCTCCGCGGAGACTCAGTAGAAAGCATGAGGAGGATTTTCATCCACCACCCGCCCGGGAGCCGCCAGGAGGGGGGCGGAGAGGAGCAGCCTGCCGGGCCGGCCGCAGGCCCCCTCGGAGGCCTCTTGTACCCCGCTGCGAGCCCGGCGGAGGCCCCGGGCGTCGAGGGCGCTTCGCCCTCCGCCGGCTCTCCGCCTGGCAGCAAAGCTCCTCTCCGGGAGCCCCGCAGAGATGCGCAGAGGCTAGTCTTGCGCTACGTGGTGCCTTGCATGAACGCCTATGGCTTGTGCATAGTCGACCACTTTCTGGGGCACAGGATGGCCGAGAAAATCTTCCAAGAGGTCCTGGCTTTGCACCTGAGTGACAAATTCCAGGACGGCGCCCTGGCGAGCCAGAAGGCGGGCGGCGGCCGAGCCATTCGCGGGGACAAGATTTTGTGGGTTGAGGGCAGTGAGCCGGGCTGTGAAAATATAGGCTACCTCCTGAAAAGAATGGATAAGCTCATCATGTACGCAGATGGCAAGCTGGGGCGCTACAAAATTAGAGGAAGACACAAGGTTAGTAGCTTGCAAGCCCCGACTGAAGTTCACTCCGGGCTCCTCCGGAGTTTCTGATCTCCCTCTCTTGCCATTTCATGTACTCTTCCGAGTCTTAACCACGCAATTCCTGGCCGCTCTGCTACCAGCTGCAACTCGGGCTTGGCATTTGGTCCATCCGCTCAGATCCTAGCCCTAGTTCGATCGCTTTGTGAAACAACTTCAAACAGTGTAGCGTTCACATCGTGGCAACCCACGTGGGATTTCCTATATCCACGAATTGGAGAGGTAGTAGCGGGTGATTTTGTATGGCGGGGGGTAACCTCACTACGCTTAAAGACACGGTTTCCTTTTTTTGTTTTTCCCGCCTTCATCAAAAGTTCCCTAGAGTTATTAACCAGGATTTGTGAGCTACAGTTTCAAAGAGAACAAATTTTCTGAAACACTCGTGCGTGCATATACATATATATAACCCCGAACATCTTACTTTAACGGCTCTCTCTAACGTTTATACAGTATTGGTAATTTCTGAAACGATAGTTATCTTGGCAGGCTATGAGAGTGGGCATATTTTCCTAGCTTTTAGGAGAAGAGGAATGAGGTTTAGAATCCAGGTGGTGACAAGTCAGTGAGTGCTTTTTAAAAACATCATCTGTAACGAGAGGCTTTTGAAAGCCGGGAACTGGTATTCCGCACGCATGATCTTGTTTGCAAAGCGAATTCCAGCTCTGCAATATGTTTTGTCAGCAGATGACCAGGTGTGAAAAGGGGGGAGGATGTCTTGTAGTGGGAGAGGGAGAGAAAGAAAAGAGGGAGATAAGCACTTGTAACCTCGCTCCCCATCCCTATAGCATTAAGTTGCCAAGAGAAACTCAACTGGCACTTAACGCCCTTATACCCCCCCTCCGTTTGTTTACATTGGCTTGTAGTATGTGACCGTAGTAGAAGCGTACATGCTGGGGGAGAATTCCTCAATGGCGGAGACCACACCCACTCCGAGTTGTAGGCGGTGCACGACGAACCATAAGCCGCGCCTCCTCCAGACACGCGGCTTTTCCTCTCCGCCCTCTCCCCCACGCCTTGATTCCAGCCGTGAACCCTACGCGGGTTGGACGCTTCCGGCGAAGCCCCGCCCTGCCCCCCTCCTGATTGGCTGCCCTCACGTTCCACAGGGCTGCGGGTAGGCGCGGGGAGAGATTGTCCCCGGGACGGGGCTCCACCCACGTGGCGCTCGCCGCAGAAGTAGGAACACATTCTGCACGTAGCAGACGTATTAATCAGAGAGGGGCCATCTGCTGCCTCGGTGAAATTGAAAGGAGTTTGCAGGACTCGGCACCAAAAAAATTTCAAAAAAAAGTTCGGGGGAGTGATCACATCAGCAATTGCGGGGTGTTCACACACTGGTCTCCCGGCCTTAAAGCTGGTAGAAAAGAGCTGCTTCAGCTTCCTTTTCCAGCAACTGCCTCTCTGCCAAGGTGCTGATCCCCCCGCGGTATTGGGTGGAGGTCAGTCCGCGGAAGGCGTGCAGCCACCGTTCACTTCATTAGCAAGCCTTGTGTCGCCCAGGGGTTGGGAGAACCCGAGAAGGTGGCTGCTGACTGCGCTGAAGACAAAAGTACGACTTTAGCCAAACTTTTGGGCACGCCGGTTTCTCTGACTAGCCGGACCCTGATTTGCTCTGCTCGCTTCTCCCAAGAGTTAGGCATCGCTGCTGGCGCGTGTGGCGGATTCAGTGTGTTAGAATCGCTGATAGAAACCAGGTCTCCTGGCGCGCGCTCCGCCGCTTGGCTTGCGGCTCTAGACTTTCTGTTACAAGGGGCGAAATCAGTCGGGTTCATTAAAATGCCACTGGGACATATCATGAGATTAGACCTAGAGAGAATTGCCTTGGACTACATAGTGCCTTGTTTGCATGACATTGGTTTTTGCTACCTGGACAATTTTTTGGGCGACTTGGTAGGAGGCTGTGTCCTGGAACGTGTAAAGCAGATGCATTATAACGGGGAGCTGCAGGATGGTCAGCTAGCCGGCAAGCGCAACGGCATCTCCAAGAGACACTTGAGGGGAGACCAGATAAAGTGGATCGCAGGCACTGAGGAGGGATGCGAGGCCATCAACTTTCTCTTGTCACTGATAGACAGACTGGTTATGTACTGTGGAAGTAGACTTGGCAAATACTATGTGAAAGAGAGGTCCAAGGTAAGAAATTCAAATGGGGGAAATAGCTACTAACACTTCTAATGTAATGGGGACTTTTAATTAGGGAGCCATGCTTGAATGTTTGGGTTGTAAGGGGGTTAATATCCTTATTTGCTTTCATACTGATGCTGGGCTTAATATTTCCATCATAAACTGCAAAACACAGGTAAGCGATACCTCGGATGAGTTTTTTGATCCTCCACCCCAAGTTAAAATCCTAAAAAAGTTTATTGTGAATATGCTCCTTTGGAATCAACTGGATTTACTTACTGGTTTAAGAATTTTTCACCTTTTCAGTGCAGCATGTGAATGACTATAATTCACACTGGAGCAGCCAACTTGGTTTAAGTGAGATTATAACTGTAACTGGCCCTCTTGTCTCCTCCTAGAAGTGGAAATGCAGGATGTTGCATTTGTGAGGAATTTGTTTTTTAAAAATATTACTAAGAAGAATTCCAATATAGCATTGATTATACACCTGTAGAAGAGTTTCCTAGAACTACATTGGCAATTCAAAATGATTTTGAATGGTGCCAAAAGTTTGTATAAGTCCATTGCCTAATTGGATTATCCTTGCTTTCCTGTCACTTTCCACTAAGCTCCAGGTTGGGTTCTTGTGGTGGTCATATGCTGAGTGCTTGTCAGGCTCCTGAGCAGCTTAGCTTGTTTTTAGAAAGGTAATAAAGTTAATCCCTAATTTATGCACATATGTACCAGCAGAGGACACTGCACAGCTGAGTAAATAAACAAAATCCACAGCAATTAATAAATTAATTTATGCTGAAAAGTGACCGAAGTGTGGGCCCATGCATAAACTCCTTTTGGTTTGCATTGATCAAACTGATTGCACAGCTTCAACCTTCTGTTAGCAATCAGTTTCATACAACTTGCGCCTTTGCATGTCAGAAGTAAATCCTATTGAGCTCAGTGGAATTTCAACTTACTCCCTGGTTAGTGGAGTTAGGATTGCAGCTGTGGAATGCGAAACATATCTGGAAGTGACAACAAAAATCCTGATTAATGGCCATGAGAGGACGTTCTGTAACAGTAGTTAGATTGGTTTCCTTCTTCCTTAGTTTCAGACTTCATTGAAATCACCAGATAAATTATTTCATTGCTTTTCCTTCCTTCCCTACCACTCAAGAGGTAAAGAAGTAAAATAATGCCATGCATATGTTCAGTTGAACAAAAGCAGTTTTGACAAAAGCCAGCACATTAGCTAGTTTTTGAAAAGTTATTCGGGACTTTCTTCCTCTCTTCTGTGTTGCTTATTATTCCAGCATCCTTCATGTTAATGAATGAATAGTTTTACCAGAACTCAACTTTAGGTAGTGACTAAGCCTACAGAAGTATATCTGTAACCATGCTATAGGCTTAATTATTTACGGTGCAATCCAATGCTTGTCAGAAGTAAGTCTCATTGATTCAAATGAGGCATACTCCCAGGTACAGTGGTGCCCCGCAAGACGAATGCCTTGCAAGACGAAAAACTCGCTAGACGAAAGGGTTTTGCGGTTTTTGAGCTGCTTCGCAAGACGAATTTCCCTATGGGCTTGCTTCGCAAGACGAAAACGTCTTGCGTTTTTTGCAAGTTTGTTTCCTTTTTCTTAACACCGTTAATACAGTTGCGACTTGACTTCGAGGAGCAACTCATAGAACGTGGTGTGGTAACCTTTTTTGAGGTTTTTGGTGATTTTTGAAGCTTTTCCAAAACTTTTCCGACACCGTGCTTCGCAAGACGAAAAAACCGCAAGACGAAAAAACTCGCGGAACAAATTAATTTCGTCTTGCGAGGCACCACTGTAAGTGGGTATGGGATTAAAGTCTTTGGGTTGTGTGCAACTAACTTTGAATTAGAGTAGACCCAGTGATCCATTGCTTTTAACATCAATGGGTCTGCTCTGAGTCAAACTTGACTACAACCCCATGATTCACAAATAGGACTTGCAACAAAATATTGCAGTGTGGACTGGGTGTATTCAGAGTTCCAGACAACAATGGCCTTTTGCAAGACACTCCATTCCCCCTGGTTTTGTCTTCCCAGTCAGCCGGTGTACCATGGCTACCGAGCATGCTCAGTGAGCTAGTTGTAGGTTTTCCCTCCTCTTACTTTTTTGGGGGGGATATTTTACATTTTCGTGTTTCAGCAAACCTTGGGACTCTGCTGAACGTCTTATGTTTTGATGCATTTTGGCTACAGTCTAATGAGTTTGCTATTAGCATGTAGAATTCTTAGATTTGCTTATGTTTATCACAGAAGTAGAAGTTAAGCTGAGTTAAAAGTGATCAACCATCACGCTGACTGCGAGTAAGTGTAGCCACAATCTGTGTACAGTTTTAGCTATCTACGTAAAGCTGTCTTAAGGTGGTGATTGTAAGCATGCTTACTAGGGAATAAATCCCGGCTGAATTAAATAGGACTTGTAAGCAAAGATGCTTAGAACCGTGGAGCACAGGAGATGGAACTTCATGGGGGAATGAACATGGAAGAGAAATCATAACACACATTGCACCCATAGGAAGTTACATACTGTATTCATGTTAGAAGCTGATTTAAGCCTCAGTTTTGAAAATAATCTCTGGCCACAATGATTCACACACTTAGCCAAGTCCCATTGAACTCAGTTGGACCCCTTCTGAGAAGATGTGCATAGGATGGCACTGTAAGCTTATTTCTTTAATTGTATTTATATTCCACCACCTTCTCCCAAGGAGCTGATGTTGACACACATGGTCCAATCCCTCCTCCTCTAATCCTTGCCAGATCCATGTGAGGTGGGTTAGGCTGAGAGGCAGTGACTGGCCCAAGGTCACCCAGTGAGTTTCATGGCCAAGTGGGAATTTGAACCCTGGACTCCCGGGTCTTAGCCTGACACTCTAGCCAATATAACACACAGGCTCTCAGTTTAAGATTGTTGCTTTAGGCTGTAATCTGATAACATACTTGGTGTAAGTCCCATTGAACTCAAATGAGGAAGGTTAGAGCTGTACCTAGGGGTTGATGAAACCCCTCCAGGGTCACAGACCCCAGTGTGTGTGTGTGTGTGTGTGTGTGTGTGTGTGTGTATACATACAATATTCAACTATCTGGTGTTTGAATTCTACCACACTACCTGGAGTGCCACTCCCCAGCTCAGCACCTCCTTTTCCTGCAGAAGGAATCTGCCGGGATCTCCAGCATAAAAAGCTGCTGCTGCAGGAGGGACAGAATAATGCTAATATAGTCTTCGTTGCCTTTCCAAAGTTTTCTCACGTCAACTTGGTTTATAAAGTCTGGACTGACTCTTCTGTATAGGGAGCAGTGCAAGCCTAGTCGTGCCTACTCTGAAGTACTGTATTTTTCGGCCCATAGGACGCACCGGCCCATAGGACGCACCTAGTTTTTTGGGGGGCGAAATAAAGGGAAATTTCCCCCCCTTTATTTCCCCTCCAAAACCAGGTCGGGGAATCCAAACCAGGTTGGGGAACAGCGGGATGGCGGCGCTGCGCCTCCCCGCTGTCCCCCGAGCTTGTGGGGCTGCCCGATGTCTGCCCGAAGTGCGGGGCGCTGTGCTTCAGCGTGCCCCGCACTCCGTGCAGGAGGCTGCGGATGTCTGCCCGAAGCGCGGGGCGTGCTGAAGCAGAGCGCCCCGCGCTTCGGGCAGACATCCGGAGCCTGGGGAGCCCGCGGGCTCCCCAGGCTTGCTGATAGCTTCCTGAAGCCTGGAGAGCGAGAGGGGTCGGTGCGCACCGACCCCTCTCCCTCTCCAAGCTTCAGCGAAAGCCTGCATTCGCCCCATAGGACGCACACAGATTTCCCCTTCATTTTTGGAGGGGAAAAAGTGCGTCCTATAGGGCAAAAAATACGGTATGTCCCACGGAATATAGGAAGTGGCCCATCTAGCTCACTATTATTTGACTAACAACAGCTCTCCAAGATTTCAGGCAGGAGTCTCCCCCAGCACTACCTGAAGATGCAGACGTATGCATTAGTTTTCAGTAAGGTTGATGTCAACTTTCCCAGTTGCATTATGCATCCGCGTTTTGCATGTCACACAAAGTCTTAGTAGAAGTAGAAGTGAAGAGGAAATCCCAGTCCGGTTGAAGGGAAGTCCTCTTGGCTGCTTGAAATCTTGACAAATCAAATTGAGGTGTTTATATAAAACTAGGACTAGCAACTAATCCTTATGGTAAATGTCTGCTACTCTCAAGTATTCAGGCCGAAGAAATATTTACATGCAGGCATCATTTCAGTCAGCAATTACATATGAGAGGTAGACAGCTTGAAACATTGTGCTGCTAAAAGTAAACACTACTGTAGTTCAGGGCTGCAGCTAAAATGCACAGTACCTCACAAGGTGGTAATTTCCACAAGCAGACTATCTAAAGTAGAATTTAGCACATGCGTGAATGTTTAATCTCCTGTTCTCACCAGTGACACAGTGGTCTTGCCTTCCAATGTGTGCTCCATGCTATCTATATCACAGTTAGGTTTTCCTTCCCACCCCTTCCCTGGCACTACCATGCAATTTGTCATTGTTACTTTGAACTTTCAAAAACTCTGGACAATAATCGAAACAAGGCTTGGGTACTCCTCCCTGTCTCACCCCTTTCCTTCTCATGCTCTCATTCTCTCTCTCTCTATTTATTTATTTAATTTCTTTGCCACTCTTCATTCAGGGAACACTGGGCAGTTTACAATATAAAAACACAAAAACACATAACATAGTCACACAAAAAATAACACACACACGTTTAAAGGGTCATAGATGGTTTAATTCAGGCATAGGCAAACTCGGCCCTCCAGATATTTTGGGGTAAAACTCCCATCATCCCAAGCTAACAGGACCAGTCATCAGGGATGATGGGAACTGTAGTCTCAAAACATCTGGAGGGCCGAGTTTGCCTATGCCTGGTTTAATTATATGAAGAAGGGCTTCAGATGATGATTGCAGGGTCTGGGTCAGTTCATATTGGTTACTCTAACCATAGTTTGCCATGATATTCATATTGGAGAAATGATGGTTTATGTATTGTTTTATTTATCTATGACATTTAGAGTCTGATCTTTGCCGAATGGCCGCAGGGTGAAAATATATATCATAAAAACACAATACAACAATAGAAAATCCACAGCTACTGCAAAAGTCTTTGGTTGTCAGCAGAGTGTCAGTAGTATTGGTGTCGATGCTAAGCACCAAACTATGGTTTGAAGTCATGGTTTGAAGCAGGTTTGCAAACCATGGTTTGTTGGTTGATGCCATAGCTAAACATACTTGCCATAGCTCAGTGGTGGAGCATCTGCTTTGCATGCAGAAGGTCCCAGGTTGTGTCTCTGGTTAAAGGTTTTCAGGTTGCAGGAGGAGGCTGAGGGGACATTCTTTCACCTTTGGTGGACCTGTCCAAGAGTGAAGGCCTTCTGGGAAATGATCTATAACGAGTTAAAAAAGGTGTTTAAGTACACCTTCCCTAAGAAACCGGAGGCCTTCCTTCTGGGCATTGTCGGCCAGAAGGTGTTAAAGAAGGATAGAACCTTTTTCATGTATGCTACCACAGCAGCAAGAATTCTTATTGCTAAGCATTGGAAGACTCAAGATCTGCCCACACTGGAAGATTGGCAGACGCAACTGATGAACTACATGGAACTAGCTGAGATGACTGCCAGGATCCGAGATATGGGAGAAGAAGCAATGGAGGAGGACTGGAAAAAATTTAAAGACTATTTACAAAAGTATTATAAGTTATATGAACTATAAGATGCCGCATGATTTGGAAGGTTAGCCCCAGCAATGAGAGTGGATTATATATGAAATTGGATAATATCTTTGAAAGAATCAAAGTTTAAATGGTCAAAATGACAATATGCTATGTTTTTAGAGTAATTGGAAAATAAGGGATTTAAACTTAAACTGTAATCGAAAGTACAAAGAAACACATGAAACAAGGTTACAACTTGCTGACAAATTTATTGTTAAGAATGCACTGTGCGGGAGATGTGGGGAAGTTCGATAGAAGATTGAAATAAGTTGTTGAAATGGTTTGGTTTTCTTCTTTTTCTTTTTTATCTTTTCTGTTCTTTCTTTTTTCTGTTTTATCTGTAATTGGAAAAATGCAATAAAAATTATTATAAAAAAAAAAGGTTTTCAGGTTGCAGGGCTGGGGAAGATCCCAAAGAGCTGCTGCTAGGCAAAGTAAACAATATTGAGCTCGATGATCCAGTGCTCTGAATCAGTACATGTCGCTTTTATGTGTTATGTGTCCATTATCCCATCATTACCATCAATTTACGTGGAGCTGCTTTGGAAAACCTGTTGGTTGATTCATAGTGGTTTATGTTCATGTCCACAAGTGTGTCTAAGGCTTGACCTGATAAGAAAACAATCTTATTCAAGACTGTAGCTTACTCCTTATCATTGTTGAGTATTGGGAGCTTAGCTTTGGTGAGCTATATCTGTGCCTTTTCTAATTCTCAAGGCTTACTAACCCATTTTACAAACCTTTGCATTGCTCTTTTGGCATATTACAGCAGGAAAAACCTCACTGCGCCTGTGGTACTGCAACGGTCTTTGACACTATACTGTGCAGCTGTTGCGGTACCCCAGCACATGTGTGTGTACGTCCAGAGGTTGTCTCCAGTGATGTTTCTCCATTGACAGAAGGTACTTTGATCCAGCAGAGGCTTCCCTCAGCTGTAGGAGGAGGCTGGTGATTTTCTCTAATTCCCCTAAACATTGCCCCTGTTCCATAAACATGGGATGCTTCAGAACAGCATGGGAGGTGGTGCTAGGGATTGTAGGGGAGCAGGGAATCTGCAAAAGTCACCTCCTTCTTCACTGGTGTGAGGGGCACCATTGAATGCATACCTTGGAAATAGGCACTTAAGCACTTGTTTATTGCAAGTTTTTTTGTACTGCCTTTCACTATAAACATCCAAAGCATAGCAAGTCCTAGAGCGAAATGATCAGTGCATATTTCTGTGGACATAAAGATATTTTGTTCAAAATCCGAGGTCAAAGCTTTCTCTAAATGGAAAGCACTTCCACCAAAATGAGATAATGAGGATATAGAAAGGTAGAAAGTTTCCACCCCAGAGAATATTGAGCAGCAGTTTGTCTTCGTGCAAAAAAGCCACAGAGTGTTGGCACAGAGTGATGCCCTTGTGTAAGAGACAAAAAAAGGGGGGGCTGGCATGACTGAAAAGCAGGGTGTAAACTGTTGCCAAGACCATTGATTTAATCACTTTGTATGTATTGTGCTCATTTTTAATCTAGTTATTTTTACCTTAGGACAGAATTGTTAAGTTGTTGTTCATTGGACCTCTTCATGTGGCTTTACAATTTTTGTATACATTTTTAATCTGTTTATTTCTATCATTTCGTTTGTTGCTTGAGGATCAAACATATTAAATGAAGAGCAGGCTATGAGTACTGTCCAGTAAATAAATAAAGGTGATTGTCTCAAACAAGCAATCCTTCAATTCATATCTGAAGGGGTACTGGATGCTTCAAATGCCCTGCCGAACATTTGAATGAATTCTCAAGCGACATCTGTGTTACAAAGGCCTGCTGTGTTGGCAGTGCAGATGGACTTGAGCTGAGCATGATGCACACATTCTTGGTCAGATCTGTATCGGCATGTACCTGAAATGACTCTGGCATGTGAGAAACAACTAATGCAGCATTAAGTCCTGAAAGATCCCATAGCCTCTTTGTGGTAGTCTACTTCTAGTACTGCTCTTAATATTGTCTTGAAATGGTTCCTCTGCTGTCAAGGTACAGGAAAAGTAATGAATATGCAGAGGGCTGGATCTGAGAAACCTGGCTGCCTAGCATGGCGTGATAAAGCAGAACAGCCTCTGCCGCTTGCACAGCTAAGCTGGAAGATTGGAGGGGAGGCAAAACCTTGCTGCATACTATGCTGCGGTAATTTTGTCTGCCTGCACTTTCATCTGGTAGAGTAGGAAGGTCCACAGTGGAGAAGTGATGCTGGCATCAATCCATGGAGGTGATTTAATTTAGTCATAGGAGGATCTGCCCCATCACATTGTGGGTTTAGAATGCTGTTAGTTGCACTTGGGTCCCATTGAAATCAGTGGGACTTCACTTGCACATGACTAACTTTTCACGTTTGATGGTATCTAAGTGCGACTAAAGTGCATCTAAAGCTATGGTTTTCCCAGTAGTGATGTATGGAAGTGATAGCTGGACCATAAAGAAGGCTGATCGCCGAAGAATTGATGCTTTTGAATTCTGGTGCTGGAGGAGATTCTTGAGAGTCCCATGGACTGCAAGAAGATCAAACGTATCCATTCTTAAGGAAATCAGCCCTGAGTGCTCAGTGGAAGGACAGATCCTGAAGCTGAGGCTCCAATACTTTGGCCACCTCATGAGAAGAGAAGACTCTCTGATGTTGGGAAAGATGGAGGGCACAAGGAGAAGGGGACGACAGAGGGCGAGATGGTTGGACAGTGTTCTCGAAGCTACTAACATGAGTTTGACCAAACTGCGGGAGGCAGTTGAAGACAGGAGTGCCTGGCGTTCTCTGGTCCATGGGGTCACAAAGAGTCGGACATGACTAAATGACTAAACAACAACAAGTGTTACTAGCTTAGCCTGGTTCCAATACATAATGACTCTGTCTCACTGTTGCAGCTGTATTTATCTCAGTTAAGGAAGTCAGGAACTACTATTACTATACATGAAGTCACATAAAAAACATGAGTTCCAGAAGTGCAAACTTATTCCTGTTCTGGGCCTGAAGCATAAGAAGCAGCATGATTTATTACTGGGTTGTTGAAGAGTACCGCCTTTGGAACTATAATTGTTTATTATAGGTTACAAAGGATTTTGATGATACTTGCATAGCAGCATGCTTTGCAATTAGTTTACAATGGAACGTCTGATGAAGACTGGAGAAATATGCATAATTTGTCTTTCTTTTTTTCTAATGAAATGCACATGTTCTGGCCTAATGGCTGGGCTCAAATCTGTTCTCCTGGCTAACTGTCAGCATGCCCAGTGTTCATCAGACTGAGTCGAGAGCCACTGGAATTGTAAATACAACAGACAAGTCATTTTATGATATCGGACAGAGGAATTCAGCTTTGGCAGAGATCCTGGAGCAGTTGCCATAGCTGTGTGTCAGAGCTGATCTTTAGATCTATGTTTATCAAGCAAGATTAGTTAGCCTGGTTGATTATATACAGGAATAGGGTTTTTGTCGTCGTCGTCTTCTCCTAATATTTGAGGCATTAAAACTCTCTGCAGTTTGACACACCTTTATTTTTCCTCACTCCGACTGCATTCTCAGTTCTTTCATGCAACAGGACTCCTTTTATACGACTGTATTCCACATACAGCTTTCCAAAGTAGGTCTTGGGTTTCTATAAGGTGATTTAGAAGGCAGGGCTGGCCTTACCATTAGGCTGGCCCTTCTCAGGGGCAGATGCTGAGGAGAGGTGCTGGAGGACTGGGTTGCGTGTGCCACAGGGCCTGCCTTTCCCCCATAGCTAGCCTGTTGCCTTCAGGTGTGGTGGAGGATGCTGTCCCATTGCCAATTTTGGAGTAAGATTCTGCTGGTCCCATTGGTTTCTATACGTAGAATGTGGGAGGAAGGCGTCTTTGGGAAGCAAAATGCCTTTAGCCAGTTTTGAAAGACTGTTTGATTTGGATACAGGAGACATATATTCGAAATTTTTGAACTGCTATGAAGTTGTGTTCAGCACAATGCCAGTATGCATGGTATTTAATGTACATTGCATAAGCAGGTTTCCTGCTCCATAGGCTGGACAGATAAAAAGAAAATGGGAAGAGAAGGCAGGGCAGTGAGAATAGCTCAGTTCATAGAGCATGAGACTCTTAATCTCAGGGTTGTGGGTTTGAGCCCCACATTGGGCAAAAGATTCCTGCATTGCAGGGGGTTGGGCTAGATGACCCTCATGGTCCCTTCGAATTCTATGACTCTATGATTCTAAGGGTAGCAGGAAAATATGTGCAAATCCACTTCGATGTACCCAGACTTGATTTCTGTAGGAGGCAAGGACTAAAAGGACTAAGCCACAGGTTTCACAGAAAAGACAAGTTTTGAAGAGAAAGAGTGAGGTTGATTCTATACCAGGCTTCCTCAACCTCGGCCCTCCAGATGTTTTGAGACTACAATTCCCATCATCCCAGACCACTGGTCCTGCTAGCTAGAGATCATGGGAATTGTAGGCCAGAAACATCTGGAGGGCCGAGGTTGAGGAAGCCTGTTCTATATTCATGACCTAGGAGTGAATTTCCATCATAAGAATGAGTCTTGGACAAATGTGCTCCTCTCAGCTTGGCCTTTCTCACAGGTTATTGTGGAAGATGTATTCAATTATAATTGTACAAGGATCTGTACATTAGCAATTGAAACGATGAATGGATATAATCCACATACATACAGTGGTACCTCGCAAGACGAATGCCTCGCAAGACAAAAAACTCGCTAGACGAAAGGGTTTTTTGTTTTTTGAGCTGCTTCGCAAGACGATTTTCCCTATGGGCTTGCTTCGCAAGACGAAAACGTCTTGCAAGTTTGTTTCCTTTTTCTTAACACCGTTAATACAGTTGCGACTTGACTTCGAGGAGCAACTCATAGAACGCGGTGTGGTAGCCTTTTTTTGAGGTTTTTAAAGACTTTGGTGATTTTTGAAGCTTTTCCAAAACTTTCCCAACACCGTGCTTCGCAAGACAAAAAAAATCGCAAGACGACAAAACTCGCGGAACGAATTAATTTCGTCTTGCGAGGCACCACTGTAGTCTGTATACTAATTTTAAGGATAATTTGTTCTCTTTAGATTTTGTTCCACGGGCACAGAACTACTTGGAGGGCACACAGTGAAGTTGTTGTTGTTTATTGAATTTAGTTAGTATCCGAACAATCAGATTTGGTTAATGAAGAATGCTGTTCCAGAAACATTTATGTGAACCATGATGGTACACGAGCCTGTCACCCACTTAATGTGAATGAATTGAGGGCAGTGGTGTAGAAGAATCTACATTGCCCAAATATAACCATCTAATTTCAGGGTGTGGCCTCCCCAACTTGCTCCATGTCCACCAGAATGTTCCTTGAGGATAACTAAGTCACCAAGAGTCGGACACAACTAAACAACAGCAACAAGTCACCAACTGTCCCAGCATTCTTGGTGCCTACTCCCACCAAACCATGCATGGACCTTTTATTACCATTCCATCTTATTCTACTCAAAAACATATGCCCCCCCCCCCCACTATGATCTAGGATATGGAGCAGTTTAAACATACTCACTGCTCTTTCTTTCTATTCCTATTGGGTCCAAGCTATAGGTTGCCTAGGTTGCTTCAGCTGAAGCATGAAGTCACTGGACTATTTCTAACTGCTTTGTTTTAAAATCAGGTTGTTAATCAGGTCCCCTAATCGGTCACATTGTCATTGACGTTGCCAAGTCTTCTTTTCTGCTTCCTGTAAAAAGGTATTGTGTAAATTGCTTAAACTGTATGTGACCTTTTCCTGTGAACTAAACAGAGAATATGCCTTTTGCTCTTAGTCATCATAGACTCCTGAATACTTGCAGGAACTGAATTTTCATATGACCAGGAGAACATCATTATGAAAATATAATAATAATAATAATAATAATAATAATAATAATAATAATAATAATAATATCTTTATTGTCATTGCCCCCTCTCGGGGACAACGAAATTACTTGGCTGCTCCATCCACCCAGGTAGGGCACTCCACACAAAATCAAAACAACTATAAAAACACTAATTAAAACAATACAGTATAATACAGCAAGGAAGATTAGATGACTTTCAAAGTCCAGGCTTCCCATTCAGGGCCGAGATCGCTCTGGAGAAGTAGCTGTTCTTAAGACGGCTCGTTCTTGTCTTCATCGTCCTGTATCTCCGTCCCGACGGCAGGAGCTCGAAGAGACGGTGACCAGGATGCGATGGATCTTTTACTATGTCCAGTGCCTTCCTATGGCACCTTGTGGCATAAATCTGCTCTAAGGTGGAGAGTGGGCAGCCAACAATGCTCTCTGCTGCCTTAACAACTCTGCACAACCCCAACCTGTCCTGGGTAGTACAGCTTCCATACCGCACACATAAGCCATAAGTGAGCACGCTCTCAATGGCACAGTGATAGAAGGCAAGCAGCAGTTTCTGCGGAAGATGGTTTTTCCTTAGAATTCTCAAAAAGTACAGTCTCTGCTGCGCCTTCTTCACAAGTGTTGACACTCCAGGACAGATCCTCTTGTAATTCAATGCCCAAAAATCTGAACGTTGTTACCCTCTCCACACAGACCCCATCAATCAAAAGTGGCTGGACATTGCTCTTCTGTCTCCTGAAGTCCACCACAAGCTCCTTTGTCTTCCTTGTATTTATGAGCAAGTTGTTAGCTCTGCACCACTCTGTCAGCCGCTCCACCTCATCTCTATAGTCCGTTTCACCCTCCCTTTCAGAGATGAGCCCAATCACGGTTGTGTCATCTGCAAATTTGACAACCCTATTACTAGGGTGAGCAGCGACACAATCGTACGTGTAGAGAATATAAAGGAGCGGACTGAGTACGCATCCCTGTGGTGTTCCTGTGTTAGTCTTAAGCATACTAGAGGTATAAGGGCCCAACCGAACCCTCTGGGGGCGGTCTGACAAAAAGTCCAATATCCACCCACAAAGTGATAACGGAAGCCCCAGATCTTCCAGTTTAGACATCAGATGTTGTGGTAGAATGGTATTAAATGCCGAGCTGAAATCTAAAAAAAGCAGTCTGGCATAACCCCCCCGCTGCTCCAAATGTGCAAGAACGGCATGGAGGGCAATCGCCACAGCGTCCTCTGTCGATCTTTTCATTTTATAAGCAAATTGGAATGTGTCCAGTCCCTCTGGTAGGCAGGCAATGACATAATTTCGTACCAGCTTTTCAAAGTATGTTTCTAAATCCCCAAGGAAATGCAAATGCAAGGGGGTAGATGTGCAGGGCAGAATTTTCAGGGTGAGTGCATCTGCATTTCTTCCTTCACTCCCTTTCCCCAAGCCATTCCCTTAGCCACGGTCTTGGTAGTCTTGTTTCTAGTTTTGGAGCTCAGGTGGTGGGGGGCTAGTTCTTCCAATATCTGTGTTTGATACACCACACAGCCCTTCCCAACAGTCATTGACGGAAGGAGGTTGTGGACTCTCATTCACTGGAGGTTTTCAAGCAGAGGTTGGATGGCCATCTGTCTTGGATGCTTTAGTTGAGATTCCTGCATTGCTGGGGCTTGGACTAGATGACTGCTTGGGTCCCTTCCAACTCTACAATTCTATGAAGGGCTATCAAGTATTTATTTTCATGCAAACTGTCCCAGGTATTCAGCCTTGTCAACTCCAGACAGACCTGGGAGAAGTTCATTGTCTGAAACCTTGGAGTTTCCGAGTGTACAGAGTAGCACAACTTACATGTTAGTAGAATATGATTGTCATGCACTTTTAGCCTCAGCCATGACATTGCTCCTATCTGTGTCACACACTGTGTCTGTAAAGAAACCCTGATGTGGGTGAGCTGCTTCTCAGTTGAGGCTCCACACCATTGGAGCATCTTCACAACCAGGTGCTCTGATCATGTGGAGCCCCCTACTCCTAGGGAGCTCATATTTTGGTTTTTGGTTGTTGCAGGAAGCAGGGCTGATGTCCGGGGTGTGGCTAAAATGTGGCTCTGCTCCAAGTCAACATGCCATTGAAATCCACACAAGCAATGTGTGGATAGGTCTAATATTGCTCTGGGTGGACTAGTGGCCTGATCTGGTATAAGGCAACTCCCTATCCCTGTGTTCCAAAACCAGTATAATTTGCTTATGTGTTTTAATGCAATTATTTTCACCCCCCAGAAATGTGTGTTTTTTAAAAAATGAATAATGCATTAAAAATGTCCCTAATGAATGGAAAGGCACGGATGTTCATTACACTGATTGATGCAGGCAAGTGCGTCTGCTGAAAGGCAAACCTGTTTGTTTGCAGAAGGAATTCCAGGTGTCTAATTGAGTTAACAATTTACTTTGGTATCTTTATTTCCTTCTAGAATCAGCTGCTTCAGTAAATGTCATTCTTCAAAAGCTTATGGGCAAGAGGGAATGAAAACGCCGGTCTTGCTAGGGGCTCCAGTTTATGCATAGATCTTCCATCTTGGGTCGGACAGAAAATTAATCGTATGTTAGCAGGAAGTTAAATTAATGAATAGTTCTGCTATTATAGGTTCTGATTTTGCAGTCTGTGTTAAAAGTATGGATGCTGTTGGCAGCTTGAATGGAAAGCTGTGCCAGCCCTGCTTGCATTGCTTTGCATTGGTGTTCCTGTGCCTATTGCCTGTATTTTGCTTCCTAAGCTCTATGTCCCTGATCAGCAACCCACAGCCACTTCTTGTTCTGGAACCCCTGCAGAAAACACCCACTCCCTGTCTGAGACCCTGGAGAGCTACTGCCAGTCAGTGTCAGCAGTACAGTGGTATCTTGGTTCTCAAACTTAAACCGTTCCAGAATTCCTTTGCTAAACCAAAATGTTCCAAAACCAAGGCGCGCTTTCCCATAGAAAGTAATGCAAAATGGATTAATCCGTTCCAGACTTTTAAAAACAACCCCTAAAACAGTAATTCAACATGAACATTTCTATCTAACAAGACCATTGATCCATAAAATGAAAGCAATAATTAATGTACTGCACCCACACAATAATCAGTCAGTCATTGCCTGAACTGGGTTCCACACAGTCACAAAAACAAAAGAGACACAAAAACGCAAAATAAATAGCAAAACCAGACAGACCTCATTGTAACACTCAAAACGGAAGTTTGGAACTCAGAATGGAAGCGTAGCACTCAAAATGGAGCACATTCGGCTTCTGCAAAAAGTTCACAAACTGGAACACTTACTTCCGGGTTCCAAGTTGTTTGAGTACCAAGGCGCTTGAGAACCAAGGTACCACTGTACTGAACTAAATGGACTAATAGTCTGACTTAGCTTCCTATGACAACTTTTTTTTTTTGCAACAAAAATACTTCTTTAGTTTTGTTAATTAAAATTAGATATTATACAAACTAGTAGTGAACATGCATGCATTGTAGTTTGCATAAGTGGATGTAGGCACACCCTTAGCTCACTGACTTTGATCCAGAGAAATGTGCTATTTGGTTCCCCATTACTTTTGCCTTTGTTTTTCAAACAGTGATATCTTATGGGCGGTGCTGCTGCTGCTGTTTGGAAAACAAAATCTGCACCCCCTTCCCATTTGGGCCAACTCTTCTTCTTGCTCTCACGGACGTGCTGGAACACAGGCATTATTTCGTAACAGGTTTCGTTGAAACTTCCTCCCATGTAAATGGGACTTAATTCCACTTAATACGTGCTGGATCAAGGTCTGGTGCAAGCACTGGTGCAAGCACTCAGTTTGTAGCAATGAAAGCAATTTTTTGGCTATAAAAACCGATTACTGCCAGCTAATATTTTCATCAAAATAACCGCTTCGCTGATTGCAGTGTTTAGTTATGACTGTGTGCTTGGCGGCATTTGACTTAAGACTAGATTCTGCTTTATTGCCTGAGATACATATAGGTAATGCTGCTAATTGTATTTGCAATAGCGCCCGGGATGTAGTATAGATGAGGGGCTGCATTGTAAGAAGCACTTCACAAAGAGATTGGGAGATAGATAGGCAAGCCGGCATGCTTTGTGCTCACGGTCTGATTCTGTGAGCATTTAAACAATTGTCAGACACTTAAGTATGAAGCAAGGCCTTGATGTGATAAGCTCTACCTGGCCTGGGGGGGAACTTCTGCTTGTTGAGACCTTGGCTGATAGCAGAGCTTCTTGAAAGTTCCCGTAGGCCTTCAGGGGACTCTCCTGTGAAGTGTGGGCTTACGTGGCCCATGGAAACAAAAGATGAATGTCGTAAGTAGGAGCTTCATTCCTTCTTACCCACATAGTGTAGTCTAGTCCATTTTGAAGGTTCAGTTTGCTTGGGAGGATGAGGCATATTAGTCCTTTTGGTGCCATTGTGAAAACCCACCCCCAATGTACAGGCCAAAAAGCAATGGTTCAGAAGAAGCAACAATGAGCACAGAGTGTGCTGTTCTAAAGCAGACTTAGTGCAGGCTCCAGAGTTCAGTGAGCTATAATAACTGCTGGCAGTTTCTCCCGTGCTTCTTGTACCAGCACCCAACTCGGCTATTTCAGAGCAATTGGCTTCTTTAAAAGAGGATTAGACAAAAGGATAAGGCTATCAATGGCTGCTAGACACAATGTTCAGCTTCCGTTGTCAGATGCAGGATGCTTCTTCTGAATGGTAGTTCCTGGGAATCACAAGTGCGGAGAGCACTGTTGCAGGCAGCGTTCAAAATTCACCAGGTGCCAGGCACATTTTGCACCTGGCTGCCAGCCACTTGTGACCAAGTGAAGATGCCCAGACACCAGGATGGTGCCATATGGAGGTGCATGCCTGGGGATCCTTGGATCTTGACTGTTTTCACACACTAGCAACACCTCCTGTATAATTATATCTGCACAATCAGAATGAATTTCAGGAGCCCCAAAGTCTTATTGAAGGATACGTACAGCTTTCAAGCCATCAGGCTCAAAAATGGCAACGGGGCATTCTGTTTTGGCAATTGTAACCCTGGTTGGCTGTTGCGAGAACAGGATACTGGAGTTAATGGGCCATTGGCCTGATTCGGCAGGCTCTTACGGTGTTTCTTCAGACTTAGCCCCCTTTGCATCCCATATCGCTGGTCAGTCCAGCTGGCCTTGGGCACTCATTTGAATTGCCACAGTTCCATTTTCTTCCAAACTCAAAGGGGAGAATGGGAGCCTTTTTCACTGGACTCATCTTATCATATTAGGAATGTGTGGGAGAGATGCCCTCTCCACCCAAAAGAAGAGTTGCTGGATCAGGCCACTGGCCCCTCTGGTCTAGCATCCTGTGGGCAGTCTTGTGGATGCTTTGCTTGACTGCTGCTTGTTCTAATGTGATATCTCTCTTTTTAACCTGAGGTATGGCCTGTTCTCAAGTGCACATGTAGCGTGAGCACATAAAACATAGTCGTCTTTGCTGTCAGATGGTGGCAGCATCTCTTCAGGGTCACTGTCCAAAGGACAAAATACGTGTGTGTGTGTGTGTCCATTGGCAGGGGGAAACTATGTTCCTTCTTGGGTTGAGAGATTAATCCTCTTGCTTTCTTTGTGTAGCAGTTTCCAGCATGATCGATGAACTAGGAAGTAATCAGGATTCCTCCATGGTAGGTTATACATCTTAAGACATTTATTTCCCATTGATTACACAGGTAACACCAATGTGCCATTGATATAAATCTCATTGCATTAGCAACAGACTTGACCCCCTATCTAGTCTAGAGCTGGATTTTATAGCATGGCTTAAACACAATCACTTTTCAAGTGAGGTAGGAGAGGTTTATTATTAACAACAAGCAATATGCCCGTCATTATGACGTGTAAAAAGGTCATAAGGTGACTTTCACCCATTTGCATTGTTTCCCCCCTTTTTAGGGGAGAAAATAAAGGGGTGCCCTTGAGAATGATCCCAAGCCTGCTTCTAACTGCATAGCCACAAACATACCTTTATCCTAGGTTCTGTTTTGTGGTCACACTAGACTCTATAATAAGCCTCATAATCAGAGACCGGTATCACACTCTAGAGACTAGACAGTAATGCTTGGGCTCTTGATAGTCCTCTGTTAACCTAACCTACCTCACAGGGCTGGTGTAAGATAAAATGGATTGGGAGGAGAACCATGTATTCCTCAAGTTCCTTGAAGGTGGGATATAAATGTAATTGATGATGATGATAGGTGGCTTGTATATCATTTTTGTTCTTTCTAACATTCATGGAGCTGCAGAAATGTGCAGTGTGTGTCATACAGGGATCAGATGTTATTTGGGTCCTTCCCATGTAAAGATATACGTAACTGGTAAAGTAAATCCCATTGAAATCAGTATGACGTATTTTCAAAAGAGGCTTATGGTTGGACCTTAAGAACATGGATGGAAAAAAGGCAAATAATGATGTCGGGGCTGAAATATATGAGGGCTGTGGAACCTGTGGCCTTTCAGGTAGTTTTAGACACCCCCCCCAACTGTCATCAGTTCCAGCAAGCATATCCAGTGGTAAGGGATGGTGGGAGGCAGTCCAACAATGCCTGGAAGGCTGCAGGTTCCCTATTTTTGACTGTTTGGAAGACTAGCAACAATGAGGATGCAGTGGCAGAAAGTACCAGATGGACCAATATACGACTCTCAAAAACCAGATGGGTTTTTGTGGAAGAAACTGAATTTTAAGGAAAGAAACTTTTGAGGAAAGTGAGTTAGAGTTGATTAATGCTTGTGTATGTAAACTCATGTACTTTTCGTGCCTAAGCTTAGAAAGAAAGAAGCACACATCACCTCAATTGTGCCCATTGCCTGTACAATGAAACAGTCCGATTACTTCACACAGAGAAGGGAGGCCCAGTCCTTTCCCAGCAGCTTCTTCTGTGGTTAATTATGCATGTGGCCATTCTCAATTGCACAGGTACATATATTTTGCCATTTAAATCTCAGGAACTTAGATCCACCTTTAAAAATAAAATACAAATTAACTGTTAGCCATGTGCATCATGCAATTGTTGGATGGAGCATTTTCCTAGAATAATTGTGCAAATATGAACTTCTGTGGTTTCTTGTGTGCACTTTACTATGTGCAGAATTTGGTGTCGGATTTTGGTATGTTCAGTAATCTTGGCCTGTGGCTAAAGTACTGTTTCAGGCATCATCCAATCTTGATTTGCTTTTGAACTCTTGCCACTAGCTTGTTGAAAAATCGCTTACTTTCCCTGGGTTTTCACCTCTGAAGTGATTAATGATAATCAATCACAAGAAGCCCTTGGGAATTACTTTGAACTTATATTGCTTCCTGAATCTGAATATTTCAAAGTCGAGCAATTGGATTGTCATTTTGTTCTTGCGGGTTTGTTTTTTCCCTTTGCGTTTTTGTATTTTTTCCCTCCGAGTTTCTGCTTTGCTGAATTAAGACTCTGTGCATGTTCCATGATCCTACACATCTGGAGAGTGATTGGCATGGGGTCAACAGAGACCTCCTTTTTTCTCTCTCTTCTTTACCTGGCTGTTAACTGTGTGCTCTGAGCCTTCTAGTGATTCACTTCCATGGCATCCACAGGTGAATCAGGCATGACTTCATTTCTTAAAACAAAACATAAGAAATCTTTGGTAATTTGTATTAACTGGGGAATATTCAGTAACAAAAAAACATTGCCATCATTTAGGCACATTCAGACCAATTGTCCCCACCTACCCCATATATTAATCTGTACTGTTACCTGCGAGCATCTGTCTCATATGGAGAACTACCTGGTGGAGTTCTCCTATGGAAAATGACCTAATAGAAGATAATCTAGTGATGTTTCAATGACATCTGGACATGGGGCCCCTTCCAGGCCTGCAGTCCTACTCAGAAGCAGATTGAAGCATGGAAATCTGCATGCAATGGCTATCCCCTTCCTCCTACGTAGAAATGCTGCCAGGGAATGGACCAGACATCACAAAGCATCTTCTTCCTCCTGCTCCTGGGTTCATCTGCTGGTGGGAATAGACCCAGCTACAGTCTGCCAGTGGAGCTATACCTCTGACCTACCAGCAGATCTACTTGCAAGGGAGCACTGTTGCTATAGTATCCCCAGGTAGGGCTGGGAGGCAGTCCTGTCTGGCTATAGCAGCCCCTCTCCAGGATTCCAGGCGTAGGCTACACTGATGAGCTATTGATCTGACTCGGTATAAGGCAGATTCTTAGGTTCCTGTGACTGGAGCTGCAAATGAAATAATTGGCTGGGACCCTCCCCAGGGTGGCACTTAAACGCAAACAATTCCTGTGCTGGTTTTTGTTTGTTTGTTTGTTTCGCATTTGTGGATTGCATACATTCAAAGAGGTGCAGGAAAGCTTATAGGATCAAAGGAGGACGGGGCATACTTACCCTTTTTAAGACTGAAAATCTCTGATGCTTTAGTTTCAGTTTGGTGATATTGCTGATAAAACACACTTTTCCTACTTCTTACGGACATATAGCACCATCTTCTATGTGCCTTACACTTTACAAAAAACAGGGAGGACAGATCCTTGTCAAGTGGGACTTTTATCAATTAATTACTGTATTAATGTTACTAGAACCAGATCAGGGCCAGTGGTTTTTAAACATAGAACCTCATGTTGCCATCTCTAGGTATGCATATTTACTTTAAATGGCACCCCAGAAGGCATTAATTAATTGATACATCAGCTGTGCCAGTATTCTGTTGGGTGATTAATAAAACAGAATTATAAAGTTCTAAATGCTTGCAGGGACTGCTGAAAAATTCCGCAACCACACATTTCCCTGCTGCTGTATAGATATAACTTACACATATATAGATATACTTAAAATAACCTGAAGCAGATTCCTTTTAAGGTTATGACTCTATTCCGTGTTGAAACAGGGAGAAAATCACATACCTTTAAAGCATTCTTGTACCACCTTAACAGCCACGGCTTCCCTCAGGGAATTCTGGGCAACATAATTTTTTAAGGGTGCTGAGAGTTGTTAAGAGATGCCCTCACAGAGCTACTGTTCCCAGCACCCTTAAACTACAGCTCCCAGGATTCTTTGAAGGAAGCCATAACGGTGGGTGATATAAGAATGCATTTTAGATGTTTGGTGAGGATATGACTCTTGGAAGTGAGGAACTGGCAAACAGTCCTTAGAGACACACCAACCCCCACTTAAATAGACTGCTTCCTGGTACAGTGGTACCTCAGGTTACAGACACTTCAGGTTACAGACGCTTCAGGTTACAGACTCTGCTAACCCAGAAATAGTACCTTGGGTTAAGAACTTTGCTTAACCCAGAAATTGTTAGAACAGAAATTGTGCTCCAGAGGCAGTGGGAGACCCCATTAGCTAAAGTGGTACCTCAGGTTAAGAACAGTTTCAGGTTAAGAACCAACCTCCAGAACGAATTACCGTATTTTTCGCACTATAGGACGCACTTTTTCCCCTCCAAAAATGAAGGGGAAATGTGTGTGCGTCCTATGGTGCGAATGCAGGCTTTTGCTGAAGCCTGGAGAGCGAGAGGGGTCCGTGCGCACCGACCCCTCTCGCTCTCCAGGCTTCAGGAAGTTATCCCAAGTCTTGCAAGCCTGGCGGGATGTCCCGCGGGCTCGCAAGGCTTGTGGGCAGCAGCCTGCACCCAAAAGCTGGGGACAGCGGGGAGGTGCAGAGCCGCCACCCCGCTATTCCCCGACCTGATCTGGAGGCTGGCGGGGGGAGAAGCAAGCCTGCTTCTCCCCCCCTAGCCCCACAAGCTCGGGGGATAGGGGGATGGCGAAGCGCCGCCATCCCGCTATTCCCCGACCTGATCTGGAGGCTGGGGGTGGGAGAAGCAAGCCTGCTTCTCCCCCCCCCCACCATCCCCACAACCTCCAGATCAGGTCGGGGAATCGCGGGATGGCAGCGCTCCGCCATCCCGCTATTCCACGACCTGATCTGGAGGCTGGGGGTGGGAGAAGCAAGCCTGCTTCTCCCCCCCCACCATCCCCACAACCTCCAGATCAGGTCGGGGAATCGCGGGATGGCAGCGCTCCGCCATCCCGCTATTCCACGACCTGATCTGGAGGCTGGGGGTGGGAGAAGCAAGCCTGCTTCTCCCCCCCACCATCCCCACAACCTCCAGATCAGGTCGGGGAATCGCGGGATGGCAGCGCTCCGCCATCCCGCTATTCCACGACCTGATCTGGAGGCTGGGGGTGGGAGAAGCAAGCCTGCTTCTCCCCCCCCACCATCCCCACAACCTCCAGATCAGGTCGGGGAATCGCGGGATGGCAGCGCTCCGCCATCCCGCTATTCCACGACCTGATCTGGAGGCTGGGGGTGGGAGAAGCAAGCCTGCTTCTCCCCCACACCAGCCCCACAACCTCCAGATCAGGTCGGGGAATCGCGGGATGGCAGCGCTCCGCCATCCCGCTATTCCGCGACCTGATCTGGAGGCTGGGGGTGGGAGAAGCAAGCCTGCTTCTCCCCCCCACCAGCCCCACAACCTCCAGGCTTCAGGAGAGCCCCACCGCCAGCCCCACAAGCTCGGGGGACAGCGGGAGAGGCGCAGCGCGCCCTTCCCGCTGTCCCCCAACTTGGTTAGAAGGCTGGCGGGGGGAGAAGCCTGCTCCTCCCCGTCGCCAGCCCCGCAAACTCGGGGGACAGCGGGAGAGGCGCAGCACGCCATTCCCGCTGTCCCCCGACTTGGTTTGGAGGCTGGCGGAAGGCTTCCTCCTCCCCCAGCCCCGCAAGCTCCCAGAGCGATGCCAAACCTGCGCGCAGCTTCGGCATGGCTCTGAGTCCCGTTCTGGGGGAGGGGGAAGCTCGGGCTTCCCCGCCCCAGCCCCGCGCCTGGCGGGGGGGGGATAAATTTTTTCCCCTTTATCTCCCCCCCCCCCAAATCTAGGTGCGTCCTATGGACCGGTGCGTCCAATAGTCCGAAAAATACGGTAAGTTCTTAACCCAAGGTGCCACCGTATTAGGGAAGGCCCGTCACAAGTTTTCCTTATACAGTGAATATTCTTTCCAAACCCATAAAGCACTGCAAACAAGGCATAATGCACTAAGGTGTCTTCAGAGCAGATGACTCAGGCAAGTGAATGTGCTGCAACTCAGAAGGCCATCATTCTGGGGTCGCTAGTTGATCTCGTTGGCTCAGGGGCAGGATAGAAGCACTATTCATGCAAGACACCATTCTTTCAACCTCAACCACCCACCTGTGACGTTAGGAAAACGACACTGGCCAACACCACAAGGTTGTTGTAAGCACTGCTGAGGTTAAGGGATTCCACAGAGGATGCTCTGAGGGTAGTCCAAATCCCATTGGTGAATTTATCTTTTAAACTGTGTCATTTCAGCTCTTACTGGACTCTCATCCACCCCAGTTAACATGGCCACTGGTCAGAATTCTGCCCACTCTCTGGGCCACCCTTCCATGTGCTGTTCATGATGCAGAATGAATGGAAAGCTTTAAACACCTCCTTGAAGACCCACCCATCTCTTTATGCAGGTGTTTTCTGGCTCATAAGATTCTTCACACTGTTCTGTTTTATTATTTATTGACATTAAACTGAATGTTTTCTTGATGGCTTTTCTGGATTCATTGATTGGTTGAATTTATATACCGCCTTATACCTAGGGGGTCTCAGGGCTGTTCACAGAATAAAATCAAGATATAAAACCACAAAATACATAATAAAAATAACAACCCGATAGCCCCCCCTTACAAAAACACATTTTAAAAAGGCATAGGATGTTTTTACCAATGCATTTCTTTGTATTTTGAGTTTTAAGTGTTGCGTATCCATTTTTCTTTTCTATTTAATTGTCTTACTTTGTTGTATGTTAACCGCTTAGGGATTTTGCATATTAAGTGGTATATAAATTAATAATAATAAAAAACTATATCAACTCACTGTATGTATCCCCTTGCATTCAGCTCCGGAAGAATGCGAGAGGCAAGGGAATGAAAGGGGTTTTTGTGTGTACGTTCTTGTCTGGGGATAGTAGGGTGGGGAGGGGGGAGCCTTCAGCAAGAATCAGAACTGAGAAGCGCTGTATGTTTTCTATGTGCTTTCCCTTCCCTCGACCGCTTCTCTGTGAAGTGTACTCTAGAGTGAAGTTTGTGTTTGATTGCTGATAGCCTCACGCTCTGCACGTAGCACTGTCATTAAGCCATCATCTAGCTGGCAAGGAGCCAGATCACACACACAGCAGTTTGAGGAAGTCTCCCTGAACCGAAAGAGCTTCCACTGAAACGTGTGTGTATATAGACATACATATATATTATATATCTATATACATTGATGCACCCGGAGTGTTTGCTCTTGCTAATTGGAGGCTGGCTCCTGACTCCCCTCTCCCCCCCCCCCACGCAGGAAAATAATTAGTTTTCAACAGCCTCTTGCATTGTCGGCTTGTGATGGCATGGCTGCTTTCTGTGTCCAGTTGATCAGTTCTTAAATTATAGGCACTTTGGGGGGGGGGCAGAAAATGGGAACATCTGCTGCATGCGATTTAAAAAGGGAAAACAAGAAGTTTAAATGTTCAGGAACCCAGGAAGGAGCTTAATGAGAGGGCAGGAGGAGTTAGGAGGCTTGCAGATAAATATCCATCACATGAAGGGTGGAGGGGCAGGAAAGGGCTAAAGAGTAAGGCAACACCCTTCTCACAAAAGAAAGATTAATTGTTTTGATAATTAGAGCAGACTGTGAGCAAAAATCACAATTCTGTGGCCTGAGCGTTTCTCTCAGCCTTTATCTCCCCCCCCCCAAAAAAAAGCCTTCAGACTTTTGCTCTGTGATGAAAATGCAAAGTGAGAATACACAGCCAGTTTGAGGGGGCAAACTTTTATTTTTTTAAATCTATTTTATTCATTTCTAACCCCTGAAATTACATCCCACCCACTCCCAAGCTCGGGACAGGATCCTGCCACCAAGATAAGAGATGAAAAAGATCTCTGCCCCCTGCCCCACCCCTGCCCTTAAATTCACCTGGAAATGAGCCAACTTTTCTCAAGAAAGCCAGTGAGAAAACAGGTCATTTCTCTAGTCAATCCTTGGGCCTAAAAAATGGGGGGGGGGCATTCTTTAAACAAAAGCAACAGGGGAAAGTGGAGAAAGTGCTTTGGGTTGTTTTTGGGCAGGACGGGGTCTTTCTCAGACACAGATGGGCTTACATTGTTCCAGTAACTTTGGTGGTGTTCCATCAGCCTCAAAATGTGTCTTCTGAGGAACGGACACCCTAGGAAAGTGGTGGACTCTCCTTCATTGGAGGTTTTATGACACAGGTTGGATGGCCCTTTTGTCATGGATACATGAGATTCTTGCTTTGCAGGGGGTTGGACTAGATGACCGTCTGGGTTCCTTCCAACTATACAATTCTATGATTGTTTAAGCCTTCATCTAGGGGTTGGTGGAAAGTATATAATGTTTCAGCCCTTCTTCTCCACTCACAGAGAGCCACTGGAGAGCCAGTGTGGTGTAGTGGTTAAGAGCGGTGGACTCGTAATCTGGTGAACCTGGTTCGCTTCCCCGCTCCTCCACATGCAGCTGCTGGGTGACTTTGGGCTAGTCACACTTCTCTGAAGTCTCTCAGCCCCACTCACCTCACAGGGTGTTTGTTGTGGGGGAGGAAGGGAAAGGAGAATGTTAGCCGCTTTGAGACTCCTTAGGGTAGTGATAAAGCGGGATATCAAATCCAAACTACTACTACTACTACTACTACTACTACTCCTCTTCTTCTTCTTCTTCTTCTTCTTCTTCTTCTTCTTCTTCTTCACATTATGCTGCCTGAGCTGTCACTTTTTAACAAGGATTTTTTTGGGTGCGTTATTCTAATCATTTATTCATATACATTTATATATTTAAATATGTGGCCTACCTCTTGGTTTTGGATCAGAAAATAGTTATAGTTTCCCATTAAAGTCCCATTGCAAATTCAATAGGAAGTTGTTTTTTTAAAACCCAGTGTAGTAGGTGCAAAACCCTACCCCTTAATGACATAAATCCAAAGCCATTTGGAATAGTGTCTTGCAACATTTCTCTAGCTGTGCTGATATAAACAATTGATTGATAACTCCTAGTAAAATAATAATAATAATAATAATAATAATAATAATAATAATAATAATTTATTATTTATACCCCGCCCATCTGGCTGGGCCTCCCCAGCCACTCTGGGCGGCTTCCATAAAAACCAAAAATAAAGTAAAATGTCACACGTTAAAAACTTCCCTGAACAGGGCTGCCTTAAGATGTCTCCTGAATGTCAGATAGTTGTTTATCGCTTTGACATCTGCTGGAAGGGCGTTCCACAGGGCGGGCGCCACTACCGAGAAGGCCCTCTGCCTGGTTCCCTGTAGCTTTGCTTCTCGCAGTGAGGGAACCGCCAGAAGGCCCTCGGCGCTGGACCTCAGCGTCCGGGCAGACTGATGGGGGTGGAGACGCTCCTTCAGGTATACTGGACCGAGGCCGTTTAGGGCTTTAAAGGTCAACACCAACACTTTGAATTGTGCTCGGAAACGTACTGGGAGCCAATGCAGGTCTTTCAAGACCGGTGTTATATGGTCTCGGCGGCCGCTCCCAGTCACCAGTCTAGCTGCCGCATTCTGGATTAGTTGTAGTTTCCGCGTCACCTTCAAAGGTAGCCCCACGTAGAGCGCATTGCAGTAGTCCAAGCGGGAGATAACCAGAGCATGCACCACTCTGGCGAGACAGTCCGCAGGCAGATAGGGTCTCAGCCTACGTACCAGATGGAGCTGGTAAACAGCTGCCCTGGACACAGATTTGACCTGTGCCTCCATGGACAGCTGTGAGTCCAAAATGACTCCCAAAAACAGCAAATGTGTGCTTCCCTCTTAAAATCTCAGGGTAGGATGCATGCCCCCTCCAATTTTATTCCTGCAACAACCCTGTGAGGTAAATTAAGCTGAAGAGATGGTGATTGGACCAACGTTACCCACCGAGCTTCATAAATTTCACAAATATATTTATGGCAAAGGCTTTTGAACACTAGAGTTTGTGTCTGTGGCTTAGTAAGGTTTTGAATCTGTGTCTCTCAAGGTCCTAGCCTGGCACTCTAACCACTACACCACCTTGACTCTGAAGTTTCCAGCTGCTCATCATTAGCTGGACTGCATTATTATTATTATTATTATTATTATTAAGAACCTGATCTCTTGAGAGCAAACAACATGCAAACCATGTTCCAGTAAGGCTAATCCATGCCTCTCAACAGACTCTCACGCATGTATTGCCTTCCTGATTGGCTCCTACACAGGGTTAAAAACGGTTCACACACTTTATGATGATCCTTGCAGATTTGGATCTCAGTGTGCAATCGCCACACCAGCTGGTTCAGTTTGAATGCACCTGTCATCTGTTCAGGGGAACTGAACTTGAGGCCCTCCTCCAATGCGTAATCAGCACAGCCAAGGTTTAGAGTGCCAAACATCTCTTCAGCTAGCAACCTATGCAGAAACATGTGAACTGGATTTATTATAAACCTATAATTGCTGGTGATTTTATCTTGCTTTTGATTAAAAGCAACATACTGTCTGTTCCATGTTGCAAAACGTCCAGTGTTTCTGTTTTTATGTATATGTGTCTAGAACAAATAAAGCAAGGCATCCGCTACCAATTAATTGCCAATATCTTTTTTATCATCATTTTGCTTTGCTCTCTGTACTGCAAGCATTCTTCAATGAATTTCAACCAGAATTGGAGAGAGAGGCTTGTGTAACTAAACCACCAATTGAGTTTTTATGTGGTGGTGGGGATGAAAGGAAGGGTGGAAGAGATGTTTTGCCTGCTGTTTCCTTTCTTGTGTTCTAAATCCGAGGATTTAGAATATGAATCCAATAATATCTCTCAGGGCAGGACTGTATGAAGTATCGTTGAATGGACATGGCACTATGCCAAGACCATTTCCTTTGTATAGCTGGTGAGCTGTATGCTGCCCTATATTGGCCCAAGATATCCAATGGTACATATATTAATTTATTCATATTTTCACTAATCAGTACAAGTAGATGAAAACAATGTTTGATGCACTACTATATTTTAATATTTTGTTGGAAGCCACCCAGAGTGGCTGGAGAAACCCCGCCAGATGGGCGGGGTATAAATAATAATAATAATAATAATAATAATAATAATAATAATAATAATAATACTTTTTTAACCTGTTACCAAACTACTGGCAACCAAGTCCTCCTCTCTATAAATTATATTATCTAGTGAGAGAACATTTGTGGTAATGGAAATATTATGTGTTTGAAGAAAATAGAGAATACATATCAAGTTGCCTTACACCAGGTCAGGTTAATTGCATACTAGCTCAGGTGGAGGTCTTTCACATCACCTGCCACCTCAGTCTTTTAACTGCAGATGCAAGGCATATCAAAGAGCTGGAAGGTGTCCCAAGGGTCATTTAGCCCAACCACCTGCAATGCAGGAATCTCAACTAAAGCATCCATGACAGATGGCCATCCAACCTCTGCTTAAAAACCTCCAAGGAAGGAGAGTCCACCACCTTCAACTGTTCTTCATATGACTAGGTTTCCAGACCCTTGATCATCTTGGTTGCCTTCCTCTGCACACATTCCAGCTAGGCAATATCCTTCTTAAATGGCGGCACCCTGAACTGGGCATGGTATTCCAGGTGTGGTCTGACTGAGGCAGAATAGAGCAGAACTATAGAACCTGGGAGCATCTTCATGCAGTGCATGCACTCTTCCACTGATCTATGGTTACTCCCATTGCATCTTACTTCAAAGCTTCCTCACCAGGTTGTGGCACCACCTGCCTCCGACCCAGGGGCTTCCAGGTGAGCAGCGGTGCCCATTCCCCCACAGAGAGTGAGGTGAGAATTTCCCCTTGTAACTATGGACACCTGCCTCTCCAGATTAGGAGACACTTGGCCTCCAGCAAGTGGTGGTAATTAAGATAATCAGGAATGACAGCCTCCGGCCTCCAATATTGTTCCAGTTGTAAAAGCAGACTGAATGAGTACGTGCCGTGAAGAACCTCCTTTTCCTGCCCACCTGGAATGCAACATGCATTCTCCCTTGTTTTCTTCACTTGCGCTTTATGGTGGGTGTTTCAAATTTGTTGATGTGGTAAACTAAACAAAATGAGGACTAACGGTGTTTTGAAAATATTCAGAACAAGAAGTGTAATACAGCATGTTTTGGCCAGTTCTGTAGCTCAGCCTCAGACAGCAGACACATAGACCATGTCATCACAGTCTGATAGATTTGGAAAGCTCAGCAAAGGAGCCAAGAGCGACCTCAGGCTGTGGAGATTTGCTCCCTTCAAGGCGTTTAGATATAAAGCATCCTGAAAGAAGGAAACTGTATCACTTGAGCACTTTAAAAGAAAATGAGAGAGTATGAGAGAACAGTATGTGATTATGGTACCTGAAATAAGTGGCTATGGGAAAGCATTTAGAAACGCTCCTTTGGATAAGGGACATATGGCAAACTCAGGGGCAGATAATGAAAATGGAGATAATCTTTAGAGCATCACCATTGCAGCCTGTTTCCCCACATGAAAACATGGCCTGTTGTTATCCAGGCCTGGCCAACTCTCAGTCCTGTACTCTGAAACCACACCCTGAAAGTTCTCAACTTGAAAGTTCTCCTTGGAAAGTCCCAGTAAAATGAAAGTGATCTATGCAAGTGCTTCTGCACACCTGCCATTCATTTCAATGGGATTTGCTCAGGAGAACTTCCTAGTGGATTGTGTCGTTTGAATAACTTAGGGCTGAGAACTAGACATTACACAGAAATATATATACCAAACCCTCTAGTCCCTGTTATCAGCAGTAAAAGAAGCTTTGGAGTAATTTTTGGAGGATAGAGCTATTGGCAGTTATTAGCCTTGAGGGTTGCATTCTGTCTCCACTGTGGAGGCAGCCTGCCTCTGAATTGCTGGGAATCTCAAGTGGGGAGAGTACTGTTGGACATGAGTCCTGCTTTTGGGCTTCCCATAGGCATCTAGTTAGCCACTGTGAGAACAGGAAGCTAGACCAGATTGGTCCTTGGCCTGGTCCAGCAGGACTCTTTATTATGTTCTAATGTGAGTAAGAAAAACTGTGTGCATGATAGGTTTCTGCTTCACATTGCCCCTTCATGCCACTTCCCTCCTCTTGGTCTGCTTCAAATGCATCACGATTTTGGTGGTGATGGGAAGGTAGTTGCCACTGTCAGTACAAGCATTTTCATGGAATGTCTAGTTTGGCCCCTTGAACCCTAGCACTGTAGCACCAGAATGGACTAGAAAGTGACCATACATCAACAACCTGTGCTTACATGGTGCTTGCTCGAATTTCGGTTGGGGTGGGTGTGCATGTGCAGATGGGACAACTTCATGTATGATTGGACCAACCATTCCTACACTAATGCTGCGGAATTTTTAAAATGTATTTTTAAGGTCTCTGCCGGCACTTGATTGACTATTCCTCAGTTTCACCTGCTTCTAATCTCCAGCTTAAAATTATTAACGAATCAGTTGAAATGAGAATGAGTTTCACATTCTTCATCCAGGAGCATTGCTTCTTAAGAGCATTGATTTTACAGGAGAATGGGGTGTGTGTGAATAATCTTGTTAGCACCTACAGAAATCAGTCTGTGATCAGTGGGTGAAAAGCTTGGCATTGTTGTTTGGGTCATGGCAAAAAAGAGTAAATAGAAAGTTTAAGAAAAAAGCAGAAACATTATTTGGGGGGTTTGTTTATTCATTTTTTAATTAAAAAAATCTGCACTTAATTCTATTGGTATCTGCAAATATTTTATCCATTTATCTTCTACCTTATCCCCTTATTGCCATTTTATCTCGTTCATATTGGTTTTCTCGTCTCAGTTTGGTATCCTCTTGATTTCAGTTTGTGTTAAGTGCTTTGCTTGCTTCTGTGTCAATTATCATTGATTCCCAGGGTGGGGTATATGTTTCTCTCAACAGTTTTATGGTGAGCATTCTATTGATGTTTGCTGTCTATGCATTTTAAGTATTTTCTTCAAAAAAACAAACAATAAAACATCCATGAAGAAAAATCTAACCAATGTTCATTCTCTTTGCATTTCATCGCTTAGGCAATGGTAGCCTGCTACCCTGGAAATGGAACTGGCTATGTGCGTCATGTAGACAATCCCAATGGCGATGGGCGCTGTATCACCTGTATTTACTACCTGAACAAGAACTGGGATTCGAAGGTAGGACATCACTGATGGCACTGCTCCACCCCACCCCAGAATGTGGCAGTGCCACCATTGCCATGATGTGTTGCCAGCTGTGATGCTTCCCCTGGCCATCCGCCCCTGGCCTAAGCCAGACTCCCCCAATCTAGCACATCCAGATGTTTCAGACGACAACTTCTCTCAGCCTCATCTGGCACACCTAATGGGAGTTGTAGTCAAAAACACCAGGAGGGTACTAGGTTGGGAAGCAACTGAACCGTAACACCGTTTTGTTACTGGATACATAACCACTGTTTACAGTGAGCACAGGGAAAACCTGAAGCTAAAATTTATTTCCTTGTTGCATTATTTTTATTTCCATTTGACACACGATTTTTGGAAGGCAAGTAGTTATTTGGAGGTTCTGGGCTGAGGGTTTAAAGAGATGAATAATGAAGGTTTTAGCCTGATGAAAACAAAACAACACCGCAAAGAAACAAATGTGCTCTTGGCAGCTGAAGTAGATTGCATAAAGAATCACAGGATAGTTTGTAGTCCTCTCATCCTTTGAACTATCCCTCCCTCCAATGAAACAACCTTTAAAGAATGCTAAAGGAGCAATTGTGCTTATGAGGGATTTTTTTTTGGTCTTGCGTTATGCAGAAGGAGGTTGTGCAAACTTGTATTTTTTCATTATTGGGTATGCCTCGCCCTCCATGCCTTAGCCTAAACCTCATAAATAGCAGTGTATTTGCTAACATGCCTGTTCAGGGCTTGGAAGCAGTTTGCCATGATGTACCTGAAGAGAAATGCGTTGGCATTGTGCCCTTAGGATCTGTCAAAAACATCAATTTTCAAAGCCCTGAATCTGGAAAAAAAATGTCTTCTACAGTCAATAGCAGTGCCCATCCCTCGTGACTGACAAGGAGATATTGACAGAATGGCCCAGCTTGCCCAGCTTGGTAAAACATTGCTCACTTCTATTCTCTTGTCCTGGGAAGAAGCAAAGCACAATCCCTGGCTTAGTTTTGCAGCTGAACTGGGGATTGTGGTTTGTTTGCTGCAAGACTCCAGCTGAGTAATCCAAGAACAAACTCAGCTACTGATTGTGGTTTCTTGGGAACAAAACAAGCCATGATCCCTGATTCGGACATAACACAAAGCCAGGCATTTGTGGCTTCAAGGAGCGAAATAGACCATAAAGGTGTGATCGTGGTAAACCATTGATGTGCAAACCAAGCCAGTAAGATCCCAAACCCTCTGAGTAGGGAATAGAAGAACCCGGACTACATTTTCTTAGAACTCTTTTCTGCTTAGAGTTTTGTTTAAATATAAGTAGTATATAAATTGCCCGAGCGAGTTAAATGAGTTGCTGCCTCCTGGGGGATTCATTATAACTTGCAAGCTGCCATATTATTAGGACCAATTCCCTAAAATGTTTTTCTTCCTTAAGTATACACAAAAGTGTCTACAAGTGGCAAACACAAGTATCGTATATGTAGCTCATCAGGAGCTATAATTGGCTGCAATCCCCTATTGAAATGTGTCAACCTGGACTTATTCTGGGAGCTCAGAGGCGGCTGGAAAATGCTTCTAAACTCCACCATGTTTTTAAAAGGCCTTAAGGCAGCACAGGTTGCTGCTGCCTCTCCACTTGGTTGGCTGGCAGATTGTGGGACCAGAGACGGCTTTGATGTCTGCGTAGTTAGACTCTTCATCCAAGTTTTGGCATTTCCCAGGAGGAAAATGTACCTGCCGTTTCCATTGATGCTTCCCACGCTCCTTGTGAAGTAAAACTCTCAACCAAAGTGGCAGTCCTGTGGTTGTGCCCCATGGCTTACAGTTGGGCTGCTGTGTAAGTGCCAGTAACAAGCCTGAGAGCAATAAATAAACAGAGAGGAGTGGGGTAAATAAAGCCCCCTGGTTTGGCGTAGCAGAGACAGAACAGTGAGGAAACTCTTGCCCCATCTGTGCTATGCATTTAAAGCCATGTCATATCACTTCAAACAGCCATGGCTCCCCCCGGAGAAAACTGGGAACTGTACTTTGTTAAGGGTGCTGAGAGTTGTTAGGAGATGTTGCTTCCCCTCAGAGAGCTACAGTTATCAGAGTGGTTTTGCAACCAATCTCTCTTCTCAGGGAAGTCTGTGAATTGTTGCTCTGTGAGGGTCATAGGAGCCTCCTTGGCACTTTTAACAAACTAGATTTTACTTTTACAACAGTGTCCCACATGGAAGTTTATGGGGAGGGGTGGGATCTGAAGAGAAACAACCATATACGCAAGTGTACACTTTGAAATATTCTCAAGAATCATGCCTAGCTTGCAAGTTACAACGAACCCAACAGGAGGCGGCAACCTTTTTAAAAAAAGAAAGAAAAGAAAACCAAACAACTCCACAAATGATAAGACAAGCATTCTATAAAAAGAAAGAATAAATAAAGCTGTTTCTTTTCTATCATGTGCCTAAACAGTGGTATACTTCTGTATTTATCCTGTTGAGTCAGTCAGTCATTCCTAAGCCCATTAACGGTGCTTCTCCTCCCAGTAATATTTTTCCTTTTACTTTACATTAAATCTCCCCTTCTGTTTCTCAAACACTTATGATTCACAATCATATCTTAAATTTTCTTAAGTTTAAAAATGAATCCTCTTCCTTTCTCTCTCTCTCAAGCTACATGGTGGAATTCTACGAATATTCCCGGAGGGCAAGTCCTACGTAGCAGACGTTGAACCTCTGTTCGACAGATTACTTTTTTTCTGGTCAGATCGAAGGAACCCACATGAAGTGCAGCCCTCCTATGCAACAAGGTAAAGAAGATGTGAGGGTTTTTTTTAAAAAAACAACAACCATTGGATGATACCCAGTTGTGGCATCTGTGAGTGGAATGGACTTCAATTCTGGCACCCAGGCTACCCGTGCCTCTCCCCATTTCCTGTGTGCTCTCCAAATCTGCCCTGGAGGATTGGATATCCATCCATGGATATTTTGCATTTTTATGTCCTTGCTCCCAAGATAGACAGCAATTGATTGGTTTTAGTTGTTGGATGGGTGCTCTGTTGATAGTGAATTGGTTGCCCCACTCTGTTGATTTTATGACTGGATTGTGGTTCAGTCGGCTTTATTGGTTTTGTTTATTTCGAATATTGTTTTAATTGTGTGTTCTTTTGCATGTCACCTAGAGAAACATTGTTATTCAAGTGATAAATAGTAAATGGGTTCATCTGAGTCATCAGAGAAAGCCCTGCATAAGGACTTCCTCTTGTACAACAGGGCTTCTCCCCTTCTCTCCCCCCCTCCCACCTGCAGATGGGCTCAGGCCAGGAGGAGAAGAAGAATCATTCCATCTGACAAGCCAAAATGCTTGCCCTAACACAACAGTGCCTTAGTGCAACACTGAACTCCTCCCAATGGGTCCAGTGTGGTAGGCTGCATAATTTACATGCAGGAGACCATCTCCAGGCATCTCTAGTTAAATTATGTAAAGTAGCAGATCTCAGAAGGACCTTTCTTGCACTGCCTTAGACCTGGAGAGTTGCTTCCACTCAGGCTAGAAGAAACTGCGCTATATGGACCAATATGGCTTAGCCATTGAAGCTGAATTTTGCTGAAGAAATTAGCAGGGACAAAAACCTGTATTGTTTGCTTGCTTGTTTATTACTAAGAGCATTTGTATGTCACTTTACAATCTCAAATTCTCTGGGTGGCATACAGTAAGTAAGTGTACAAACAACTTAAATATAACATAAAACATAAGACCATCAAATCAAAAGCAACATAATTTTTTAAAAAAGAACAAAATCTACCAGAATTCCAAAATCAAAATAGATTTTAAAAAAACCCTGATGGAATTATACTATGAGTTATTTAAAAACCATCAAGAAACTGCCTATGAACATCATAAACACAGTTTTGATTCATTATCTTTATTTTTCACCATAGCTTCTTCTAATGCCATATTTTATATTTGTGAGGAAATGACTTAATGCTTTTTCACATTTAGAGTAAATAAAAGCCCTGAATGACGGTGATTTGCATATGCATGGTTTTGTGTAAAGCGCTATGCAAATTAATGTTGACCTCTTGGCTCAACATATGATTCCTATTGTGCTTCTGGATGCTGAACATGTTGTCCAACTCTGTTCAAAAAAGTACCTCTAGCTGGCAGATTTTTCTAACCCACCTAGGGCTGGTGCATGTAAGCAAGCACTTCTTTCAAAACAGCCCCATAAAGGTTGAGGTATATAGCAAATGCTTTGTTGACAGTGGCTTTCCATGTAAATCCTGGCTTGGAGGATTGAGACCTAAATTTAATGAGCCAAAATAAGCACAAACTTCAGGCACCTGCATACACCTGTTTTGCTCCCCACTTTGCGCAAGCAAGCAAACCAACCAACCAAGAGCCACAATTTGCTGTAGCTTCTGGTTCTGCCCAAACCAGGAAACTCTGTTTAATAGTTTTCATACAAGCCTGGATCTGGAAGCCAACTTTAGACCATATGACTTCATATTCTAGCTTGTTTAGAAGCTATCAACCATAGTTTCCTGGTTCCGACATAAAAGGAAACTATGGCTAGCTGTGGTCCCTGGCTCATTTCATCACTTATGCAAAAGGAGGGGTGAAGTGGCTGCAGGTAGTTGTCTGAAGCTCCTGTTGACTTGAACTTTTGGCTGCCACCATTATTTCCCACATCCCTTTGCCACTGTTTATGCTGCTGCTGCCATTATTGCTCTCACTGATCTGGGCATGTGTAAAATATTTTTGCTCATGTGGTTCTTTCTGATGGCATTTTTACGTTAGTGACACCTGGTTATCTTTGCTTTAGACAATGTACTAGATAGCTATAGTCAATTATTTTCATGTTTCATAATATTGCCATAAAGAACTTAGAGACAACTTAGGTTACGTGTTGTATGCTGTGTTACTCTCTAGATGTGTCTATAACTGGATAGAGATGAAGGCATAAAAAACAGCTGTATTTGCCTGCCTATTTATACCTGTGTGCCTTGCATGCAAATGAACAGAGTTGTGATGTGCATGCCTAGACTGTCACCTACTGACCAATTTGGCTGCTTATTAATATATTTCTAACATTGAAGTGAATCACTCTTTCTGTATTATTAGTCTTATTATTCTTCTTCTTATTTATATGAGAGAAAAGTGTAGTTTTCTCCTCTCTCAGGGTAGCATTTAGAGACTTAAATCGATTTCCTCTCCTTTACAGGTATGCCATGACTGTGTGGTATTTTGATGCTGAAGAAAGAGCGGAAGCCAAAAAGAAATTCAGGAATTTAGTTGGTATGTTCATTTATTTACGACATCATCAAATCTGCCACCCATCATATTGTGATGTTACAAGCTCCCTAAAATTAATTACGTGGAACTCACCTTAGGCCTGATCCAGGAATTCAGTTCATATGTGAAAATAGGTTTCTGCCAGAAGATGTACTGTATAGATTGCAGCAGCCTGTCTGCATTCCACAATTTGGGCAATGCAGTCAGAGTATTTATCCCCCATGCAGAAGCGTCTCTGAAACTGTTGCATCTTCAGAATGAGCAGTTTGCTCACAATCTTTGACCGTGCCTGCCTTTCCCTTGATTGGCCACTGGACTTTAAATCAGATAATATCAGTTCTTTATAAGTGAGCTCCAAAATATGTAATGGCCCAGTTCACACATCACACCAGTCCATAGTTTAGAACAAACTATGGTTTAGTGTGAGCAAGCAGCATCTGGCGCATGCCTTACTCCTGCTGCCACAGCTAGACCACACAGAGTTTGGCTTGTCATGTTCCCTGAACTGGGGGTTGTTGGTTTGTTTCCTCCAAACAAACCATGAGTGGAAAACCAAGAAACCTTGGTTACAACTTGTGGTTTGTTTGGAGAAAACAACCCATGAGTCAAGTTCAGATGACATCAACCAAACTCTGGTTTGTTTCCTCTCTAGCAAGGCAGAAGCAGGAGTATGGGAAGGAATGACTCTGGTATGTTTGAGCAAGGTGCACCAGGATGCCACTCTTTAACTTTAAACCATGGGTGGGCAAACTAATGCCCAGGGGCCGGATCTGGCCCAATCGCCTTCTAAATCCGGCCCGTGGATAGTCCAGGAATCGGCTTGTTTTTACATGAGTAGAATGTGCCCTTTTATTTAAAATGCACCTCTGAGTTATTTGTGGGGCCTGCCTGGTGTTTTTAATGCATCTCTGGGTTATTTGTGGGGCATAGGAATTCGTTCATCCCCCCCCCCAGGAAAAAGATTCCAGCCCCCCACAAGATCTGCTGAAAAAGTTTGCTGACCCCTGCTTTAAACCATAGTTTGTTTTAAAATATAGCTTGATATGATGTGGGAACCCAGACCAAGACAAGGAAAGCGTAGCTGCTGCTGCTGTTCTGGATGATTTGATCTCATTGTACCAATGACGTGGAGGGTGGGTGGGAAAATTCGAAGCACAATGACATCATATCACAAATCATCTTAGAATGAAACATTTGCTGTGAAGGTAGGAAAGAGATGCAGAGAGGTGGCAACCATATGTTCCCCAAAACATTTAGTTTCAGCCTACTCGGATTTCTTGAGTTCTCATTGCTGATTTCGCATTTGAGAGATCTTTTAAAAAAAATAAAATGAAAAATAGTACAGTTGTGATAAGCAGCAAGACCAGGGTTTGGTTTTCAAGCATGTGGTGGTGTAGTTAAGACCTCAAAAATCTGGGTTCAGATTCCTGCTACTAAAAAACCCGAACAGTAAGAATGTTGCCGTTTTCTCTCTCTATATAAAATATATATAAACTCAGATATTCAGTATAAGTACTGTGTTGGCCTGCCTGCAACATGTATTCTGGCATTTAATCATATATTTGATCTTTCATTGTAGATGCAGGGAAGACAGAAGCAGTTCTCAACGAAGACTGAACAGAGGGATACCCAACGTAATTCCTTTTAATGATGATTACGGGACTGTTTCGCAAGCAATAAGATCCAAAGATGTGGTCTGTTTTCGGTGATTACTGGACTCTCTTCTTGCAGAAATGCACTAATTTTGGGGGCACTGTCTAGCATTTGCATATTACAGTGATGGTACTCCTGGCAGCTTCCTACCACATCCATTTGGCATAAAGCACCCCTCTTTTCTACCTGCCTTTTAAGTGAAGAATGCCACCAGGTGTTGTTTTTTAGAAAGTGAAGAATATCACCAAGCCTGGTGCTGATGACAAGACCAAGTTGGCAATACTGGTAATAAAGATCCTAAGCATTCGAAACTGTTGGGGAAACCTGAGTCTTGATTTGCACTTTATGTACGTTTTCCTAGTTCAATGGGAAGGATCCCTCTCTGGCAGACTGCAGATGGGCAGCAACAGAAGCAATCAGGGATGCAAAACGGAACTACAGTACACGTCTGTCAGGAGCCAACTTCATTATGTTCAACGTGGGGCCTTTGATGGGCCGCCTTGTCACTTTGCTGCACAGGCTATTGGCTTCACCAGCCTATATTGTTAATCCCTCCCTAAAAGGATAAGCCTCCCACTTCCCATAAAATTGCCTGGATTTTATTCATGTTGCTAAAGCCAAGCAGCAGCAGCAGCGTTCCATTGCTCTGCCTTTTAGAGCCCCAGGACAGAGGTGGAAGCAGTTGAGCAGCTGTCCACTGTTTCCCTTTTTTCCTCTTCTTTTTCTGAAGTATGAATGATCTGTCTATACACATTTTACGAAGCATCCACCTCCTACCCAAATTTGTAAACCTTTTTTAAATAAAAAAAAAGTTGATGATAAACTGTATGCATATATATGCCAAGAATTCACCTAGTCAAGCTTTATTTTTATTCTTTTAAAACTGATCTTCCAACTGCCACAATTTGAATGATAGAAATGTAACTCTGTCTGTTTCTTTTGACCTGGCAATTGCATGGCAGGATAGCTGTGGTCAGATACAGAATGCCATCCTGAGTCACTTTACATCTCTGATTTAATTTCTCCTCTGACATAAATGGAGCTCGGATTGTACAATTGAATCTCAAACCTAATCTCTGTTGTTTGTGAGTCTATGAGGAAGTGTGTTCAATACTTCAACCTTTACAGCTCAATCCTAAAATTTGTTGTGCCAGCAAAAAGTGTTAGATGGGACGTACGATACTGTCTGTACCTACGCAATATCATAGCACGTTACCTTGCAGGCAGACATGCTGTAAAAACGTTTTGGACTAAGGTTCATAGTCTCTGTGGTGCCAAGTCATATCCCCACTGCAGGTCAGATGTTTGTGTATTTTTATTTCAGGGTATGTTGTGATTTGTGTGGGGAGAAATTACTTGGTCCCAGGTTTTACATTACTGCAGGACAATATTTCCTTCCTGCATTTGAGCCATGAATTGTGCTGAGACAGGATTAGTAATTGCCAAGCACAAGTTTTCTTACCCTAGTTTCACTTTTTTAAAGGAGAGAGAAAAGTAAACTTTTTTTATTCTCTGTAGCAGAAACCTAGACATTCAGCACTTACCATAGATCATGCGTAGAATGGGAGCAATACAATGGTTATTTCCCTCAAAATCGTATTGTTTTCACCAAAGTATGTAACACAAACAACACATGAGTATAAATTCACTCATTTCATTGATACCTATAGCAGTGATGTGAACCTTGCTTTGTTCTTCCATATGTATATATTTTCTTCCATGTTCCATATATTTCCACAAACTTAATTGACACAGGCAGTTTGCTTTTTACTTGTTCATACAGACCAACATTTTCTTCAGTGGTTTCATTTTGTGCTATTACTCTTTATACATTTAAATAAGGAATGACCATTATCATATTCCCAGACAAGCACAATGCTCTCCCAGAACTAAAGCCCAAGAACAAGACTAATATTTAAGCATTGCTTAGTCTTAGCACATACCTGTGTGTGTGTGATAAATATTAAGCCACTTAACAACACAGCATGTAAAGGCAATATGTTTTGTAGCAAATTAACAGTTGTTTCTTTAAGGGAAAAAAGGACTCTCTTGCTGCCATATTTGAAGTCTGAATTTTAAGATGCTTCTGAACGATTCCATGTCCTCAGGTTCCTGTGTGATCAAGATGGTTTTACGCATTTTGGTGGGATTGCTGTGTGACTTCAACACAAAGAGCCTGCTTAATTTCAGAAAGAATTGATCAGCTCAAATTAGACTTCAATAGATAAAGCATAGAAGCTGATTCATCCCATCTGTGCTAGTGAGTGATAAAACCTCCCCCCTCACAGATAACATAAATAGCTCACATCAGTTGAAAAAGAACTATATTGCCACACACTTTTATAAAGCTACTGTCAGTTTCGTTGTTCTGTATGGGACAATGACAATAAAGATTATCGTATTGTCCTCACCACTCATAGATAAGTAACAGCCTGCGTGCTCATCTTTCTTAACTCCTAAGCATCTAAAAACTTGAAAATGCAGGAATACTCAGAACTATGGTTGTAAGTGTGGTAAAGTATTTGAATGTTTTAGTGATGTTATATTTATGCAAAATTTTGGATACTGTTCAGATTATTACAAAAATGGGTGAACTGTTTTGAATGGTTCTGAATTCTGTTTCAGCAAACAGTCTAAGTGGTCTATTAAGAAATGGTGCCAGCAGATCAATGAAATAATTGGATCAGGCTAAAAAGTATTGATGGTTGAGTTTTATATGAGTGAAATATTCACTGCTGGTATCTCAACCAAACGGCGCCAATTGGACATGGGAACTGGAAGGGGTGTGAAATAATTCCAGTGCCTTTAGTAATAATGAAGTATGATTACTAGACATTTGAGTTTCACCTCAGATGCTCTCACCTGAGGTCAAATACTGCAATTCAGCATTGCGTGGAGTTACAGCATAATACTCCCTATATGAATACATGGTGTGTGCACCATTAAGAGCACAGGATTGCAGCCTTCATTGATTAGTCTAATGGTTGACTCAATTAAAAGCATGCAGCCGAATAATTACCTTTCCAAATCTGTTTCCTTTGCACATCAAACACACCAGGCAAAGTTGCTGTTCAAAGCAATTGTGTTTGCTGTGGAATAAACATTGGGCAAAAATGCCAACTTTCTTAAAAAACAAAAGAACTATTCCTATGAGTAGGCTATTTGTATTTTAAACCTGGGTGCCCATTTGTAGACTTCCTGTGCCGAAAGACTTGTGGTAATCTCATATTCCTCCAGTGTTTCCTTTGCTCCTACGAGGTAGCAACTTCAGGGGAGTGGGGTGGAGAGTCCAGAAATTGTAGTCTTTAATTTGCATATCGTACGAATGTTTTATTCCATACCCACTGATTAGGTAATTTTTGGTATTGTCATAATAATTGATTTCTAATTTTGCTTGCATGAAAATTGTATCCATTTGCTGGCAAATCTCTCTCTCTCTCTCTGGTTTTCGCTTTTTACACCTGTGACTCACTCCCCAACAATCTCTGGGAGTGCATTTTGGACATACCTTTTGCCAGGCTACATGCTGGTCATCGTTGCTGGCAGGTGGGCCGATTACTGAAACATTCTGTGGTATTTTGCTGTTCTCCCCACATTTTGTGTTCATGTTAATTTAAAAAGAAAAATGTGGAAAAAAGTGTTTCAGGAGTCAATAAACACTGGGTCATACCATCATACTCTGTACTGACTCAATAATTTATTTCCATATATTCCTATTTTCTACCGAAAAGCCGGGAGTATACCTTGGTTTATAATGCTGCAGATTTTATAAGCGTGTGAAGTCTATCATGAATCGTTGTGGCTGGACTTGGGTGCTGAGTCAATAGGGGACTGCAACAATGATGTAGAATGGAAGGCGAGAGGCCGGAGTGTGTGTGTGTGTGCCAGTTTTTAATGTTGCACAGGGTGCCGCTGGAATTTGAGACCCCAAGGTCTGCCGCTGGTCCCATCTTGCCATTATTAATTCTTTCCAACACATTATCAGGCTCTGGCTCCTTCCATTCTGCAATTCAACTACACGTCTCCTCTGTTCAAAATTAAAAATACAAACTCCACTTCACAGAATCACAGACTTGTAGGATTGGAGGGAACTATGAGGATCATTCTAGTCCAGGCTTCTTCAACCTCGCCCCTCTAGATACTTTTGGCCTACAACTCCCATGATCCCTAGCTAGCAGGACCAGTGGTCAGGGATGGTGGGAATTGTAGTCTCAAAGCATCTGGAGGGCCGAGGTTGAGGAAGCCTGTTCTAGTCCAACCACCCACAATGCAGGAATCTGTCACCCAAAATGAGGCTCAAACCCATGACCCTTGGATTAAGAGTCTCATGCTCCACTGACTGAGCTGTCCCTTGAACCATTGATTTATGGGCAGTACAATCCAAAAGGGTAGATGAGGCAGTGGAACTACTGAATCCAAGGCCTTGCCTCACTCACCCCAGTAGAGAAGAAGATGGGGAAAAGGTTTTCCTTCCAAATGGTCTGTTGGAAAAGTAAATATGCATGTCATCAATAAGGCCAGCAAATTCCTCCCCGCCTTCTGGTTTCATTTTGGAGGCATAGCAGGGCTTTGGAGCTAGCAGATTCAAAGCCTTTTGCAATTTGCCCACAGAATGCCACCTTTTTGCCATTCACTGTCAAAGCACTGAGGGTGGAGGCACAGCGCAATAAGGAAATCTCCACAGACGGATCTGCTCTGCCCACAAAGAGGGAGATCTACAAAAATCCAGGGGCCCCAGGATCTTCTCCCTGGGACAATAGGCTTGCACCCTCACAACAACAAATTTCCTTGGATGCACTCCTGCTGTTGCTGCAATTTCTGTAATCACCGTGTGCAAATCGGGGGTGTGCCTACACTTTTCTGTGCATCTCCTGCATTTAGCAATGATTGCAAGAGATCGACTGGAGACTGTTCCGAAGCAAAACACTCCCCACTGTAAATATTTGCACTTCCTCAGTATTAAGTGTCGGATTAAGAAGTTCTGAATATGCTCAGGGAAGTCCTCTGTGCTTTTCAATATTGATTACCATTTCCCATCCACTCAAGTTTTAAACCAGGTTGGGCATTTTCCATGTAAGCATCTAAGCTTTGGGGCAGCTCCACACCTTAAATTGCTTTTAGGTTGTCTTGTCTTGCCTGTTTGTATGACAAACATCACAGTAGTAAACTGTGGCTTCATACCTCTTTTCTGGTGCTTCCCCCTAAAGGCTGCAGAGAAGACAACAGAACTGGCCTCCAATGAGTTGGTGGCAGCAGTAGGCAATGTATTTCTTGGAGGCCAGATCTGCTGCCCCTGCGGATCCTGATGCCCAAGGTGGTCACCTCACATTGCCTCATGGGCTGGCCAGCCCTGTGTATACAGGAACATAGTACTCGCCTTATACAGTACTGCTTCAGCTGATTGGCCCATCTAGTTCAGTGTTGGCTATGGCAGGCAACAGCAACTCTCCAGTTTTTATATGGAGCACTTTGGATAGCTAAAAAAAAGAGGTTACATTCATGCCATACATTTAAAGCACTATGATACTACTTAAAATAGCCACACCTTCTCCCAAGGAATCCTGGGAGTCATAGTTTGTTAAGGATACTGAACCTTGTTGGGAGACCCCCTATTCCCCTCACAGAGCTATGCTTTCCAGATTGGTTTAACAGGGAGCTCTGGAAATTGACTATTTAAAGCTGTATCATAGCGCAGTGAAAGAGAGGCTACTCCCTGGTGCAGGGAAAGAAAGAGAAGTTGGAACTGGATAGAAAGAACAGAGTCTGTGCTGTGGGGTTCAGAGAGAGGAGACAGTGTAATGGAGTGCAGATGGAAAATGAGAAGGATTTGGGGGGGGGGGGTTGGGGGGAAGGGAGGTGTCAGATGGCAGCCTGTGGTGCTGCATTGTGGAGGAAGGGTATATTCTGCCCCTGGATCACAAAGAGGGGAAAGGGTCAACAAAGAATAGACTGAAAAGAGCACACTGAGTGACAGAAAAGCTCTTCTGTGCTTGATCTAGAATTATGGTCCTGCTGAGTTAGTTTAAAGTATATATAAAAGTGGTCATCTGGCGGACTTGAGTTGCACACTGCTGTAGGAAAGAATGCCTTTCACTGCTCTCTTGTAGAAACACTCTGTGAAAAGACCGAACATGACTTCTTTTAAAAGGTAGGCACTATATAAAAAAAATACTATAGGAGCCGAACTAAGGATCTCAGTGCAGCAATTCTCTCATGCTGACAACCCTGGTTAATGCCAACATCTTATTCAATTCCTCTGCTGGACTCCCACAGCGGTAAATCCTCCCACTACAGCTAAAAGATAAGAGAGTTTGGTCCTTGATCTCAGCCAAGGGGCCTTTACACAGTGGAATCTGATTTCTCTGGAGGGGAATGAGAAATGAGAGAGCGAATGGTTTGTCTCAGAGCTGCTGTGGTAGCAAGAAGTTGCATCTGGAACGATCGACGTGCGGCTCACGATTAAGGATGGAGATCCTCAGCCTGTGGAGAGGATTAGCCCAGGCTGAAGCAGCATTTCAACAACCACTGAAATATTGCTCTTGTGGTCTGCTGCTAGGCCACAGACACACCACCCACAGTTATACCACTTTAGCAGTCATGGCTTCCCCCGAATAATTATGGGAACTATTCTTTGTTAAGGGTGCTGAGACCTCTATTCCCCTTGCAGAGATACAGTTCCCAGAGTTCCCTCGGAAAAGGGATTTATCAGCAAACCACTCTATTCTTGAGATCTTTGGCTCTGAAAATTCCTAGGGGGTGTGGGGCTAGCCCTCCAGCTACAACACCACACCCACATGAAATGGGACCCTGCACATGTACCGATTCAAGGGGGGTCTCAATAAGACTAGGAATTCCCCTCAGATGAAGGAGACCTACATTGGTAGGCCCATGGAGCCCCTTGTGATGCATGTTAAACGCAGGAGAGCTAGCCTGTGCAATCTCAGGAGTGAGTGAGCTGTCTTTTTGTTCTCTTCCCAATGCACCCAATGTAGCAATTGCCAAATTTGGGGCACGGTGAGGGGAAAGGGGATTAAAAAGGCTGCCTACCCGCTAGCTTAGGATAGCCACATGGCTGAGAAACAAACCCAACTAACAGCGAAAATCCCAACTTTTTATGACCCCGCAGTGCCCCTGATGTATCATTGCTATGTTGGGAACAAGTGCTGCGTTAACAAATAGCTTGCTCACTGCAACCACCTCTGAGCTTTCTCTTGCCGCCGCTTGTTACGCCCTGTTGCCAAGTAAGTTGAGCAAAACCCACACCTATGGGGATGGGGCACTGAGCCCAGAGTCCCCTCTGACCTGGAACCGGCCCAATAGTTCTGTGGGAAATGGGTTTCACCTGTTAAGTTGAGCAAGAAACTCCACTGCTTCTGTTTAGGAATTGCTGCCAGGCAGCACTGAGATAAAAGGGTCCAAGGATGTGACAGCATCAAAAGGTTCTCTCCCCTCCCCCCAACGTCTGCGTGGGAGTTTCACAGTGTAGCGAGAGAGAAGAATGCTCTCCTGTGGGAATTCATTTCAGAAAGATGAACTCCCCTTCCTCTGTTTTCGGAGAGGAATGCTAATGGTAAAAAATGCTGCCACCACAAAAGCTGTTTTCTTTCACAACAACCACGTTTTCTAGGCAGGGCTGAGATGGCTACAATAGTACGGAACATAAAGGCTTTCTCTAGGCATGGTCTTTTTGCAGGCTGAATATTCAGTGCTAAGAATAAATCCTCTGCTGATCTTCCAATTACATTCATTCATTCATTCATTCATTCATTGCATTTATATCCCACCTTTTGCCAATAGAGCTCAAGACCGCAATTCCCAGGTTATCTTCCATTCAGACACTAACCAGACCTAGACCTAAGAAAGGTTGCTGCATCCTATGCCATCAGACCATGAGAACACCCCCCCAACCTGAACTTTTTGTCCTCCACCACCTTGTCCACATTAAGGTAGGGTGACTTGTTGCATTTATATCCCAACTTTCCCCCCAAGGAGCTCAAGCTGGTGTGCACAGTTGTGCTGTTCCTCATTTAATCCCCACAACAACCCTTTTGAGGTAGGTTAGTCTGAGAGGAAGTAACCAGCCTGGGGTCAGCCAATGAGCTTCATGGCCAAAGGGGGATTTCTGTCGGGATTCAAGCCCTTATCAGGAGAAACTGGCCACTCTCCAGGCACCCGGCTTGAATCTCTGGTTGACCTCCCTGTCTGCATTCCCCGGCAGGATCCAGGCAAGGTCGCGATCGGCGATCCTCCTCAACGTGAGAAGAACACACCACTCTTTCCTGCCCCCCCCCCCGGGAGGGGAAAGAGATAGACAGAAACGTATTTACATGTCTTTATTTCTGTCTTTTGCAGCGTTACAGAAAACACGTCTGCTCTCTTCAAACTCCAGCAGCAGAGAGACAAACTCTGCCTGTACTTCCTGTACAGCTCATATTACACTCTGAGCTAATTCCGGTGCTTCGCACTGTGAATAGACTGTCCCTCTGTTTCCCACGGAACAGTCCCAACATTCCCCGTTATGTTTTGCTTTCAAGCCAGCAGCTCGCTGCCGCATTGCTTCTATATCGTAACAATTTCAACCCTGGTCTCCCAGCTCCTAGTCCAACCACTAACTCCATACCGGAAAAATTAGTTTTGAACACTCTTCTCTGGACTCACCCTGAGCATTAATTATCACTGAACAATCATCCTGATTTGCTTGCACAAAGCTGATGCTGAGATTAGGTTATGCCATCTTTATTGAGCATTTGCTCTGATTTCTTTGCAGGGAGCTGATACACCAATGAGCATCCATCCTGATCTGCATGTGCCACGTTTACAACTCTTACCTTTAATCATTTTGTTATTCCCACACTTTTCAGTGCATTTTCCCATCGCTTTCCTAACTGCAAAAAGTCCAGGTGTGTTTTTTTTAATGAATTCGTGGTGCCAAGGCTTTAATCTGCTTTAATTGCACAAATGTAAAGAGGTGGTATGCAACTGAATCCCTCCAGCAAGATATTGACAGACAAGCCACCTCTGATTTGTTTCATCATCATCATCATCATCATCATTCTTTTGCCACGTCCTTCCCTGCCTTTCAAGCTTACAAGGAACAGTGAAATCCTGCGCAAGTTGCTTCTGGGGAGCATTGACATGTGTGCATAGCACAGCAAAGGAAGAAAGCAGAAAATAATGCATGCAAGGCATAAACAAATACTTCCTTATGTAATCAGCCTTGAAACGTGATATGTACAGACTTGCCCAATCCACCTGATGCCGTTTTTCCATGGCAATAGCATTATGTTATAGTGTGTCACTGGATAGAGATTAAGAAGTAAATTGCTCACATTTCAGAGGCACCAGCAGCTTCTATCATAATTTTTTAAAAGACAGTTCAAAAGCTGTCTAATTGGCAAAGGGAAAGGCTTAACTGACTTAAGCTCCTCAGTCTTTAGAGAGTTTTCCAAAGCTCACTGCAAACACTTCTGCTTCAAAGCTTATGCTGCTTTATCTATGAGAAGCTAAACATTGGATAATTCTTTAATTAGTTCCCAACAAGATGCTTTCTCTGCAGCACAGGCTTGCAACAGGGTAATTATGTCCTTAGTTTTAAAACAAGTGTCAATACAAATGGTTTTCTGGCTTTCTTGTCTCTCCTCGCCTACTTCCCGCCCAACATCTTATTTCTACCGTTTGATTTAACTATTGCACTGCCAGCCAGGAAACTGCAGCAGCGCCTTAGGGCTTCATACACCTTATGGGTGAGTGAGTGTGCAAAGGAAACAAGCACAACATGGCTCCTTCCTGGAAAGTATTTGTGTGTGCACTGGGAAACCTGCAGGCAGGAAGGTGAATATCAGAGGGGAAATTGCAGGGGTGGAGGGAGTGCCACTTTCTCATGGCAAACTGCCACATCCCAATGTGCTGAGAAGTTTTCATTATGCACATCAGCACAACACATGCGGCTAGATGCTTAGGCATCTATATATAATGGGAAAAGATTGTTTTCCACTACAAGAACGGCTTACGAGCAAGCCTCAGAGTCACATACACTCCCTCCCCTCCTCCTTTGGCGGAAACATAAAGCTTCTCTTTTTGCTTTAAAACTAACAGTAGTTGTCTGTGATGTCAGAACCTGGGAAACTGTGGTTTGTATAACCCAGGGATGAAGCATGAGATCTGGCTGGAGGGTGGTTTGCTTAAACCATAGGTGGGGAATTAGATGCTTATCTCCTCACACACCTGTGGGCCAAATCTGACAGGAGGGCAGGCCTGCCCACCTGTCATCCACCTGACTATCAATCGATAGAAGTTTATTGTGTCAGTGTTTGTAAAAAAAGAAAAAAAAAGAAGGAAAGGGTTCTGACCTCCCTTTGCTCTTCAGCCTGGTCCTCGGACCCTTGTCTGCATAAAAGAGTCCACGAGAATATCCTTGCAGAGTTTTATTCTTAAAAGTCCTTGTGCAAAACACAACTGAATAGCTATACACACCAGCACTAACCAACCAACCCAACCTCCAGCCTCAGCACAAACTAACATTTCTCACTTATATATACAACTTGGTGCAGACCGCTGAGTCATGCTGACCCAGCTTTATTCACATTAAAGAAACAGCGGCCATTTTAGCCGTGACATATTGTTCTAGCCGAGTACCGTGACAAACCTGCATCAACAGTACCAGTAAAACAACACAGATCATGCATCCATAATATGACCCAGCATTCATGGTGTAAGGGAAAGGTTATCAGAGACACCAGCAAGCTCAAAACTAGCTTGATTTCAAATTAAACCTTTGAATCAACACAACAATTTATAGTGATTTTATCTAACTCCTTTTTACTGATTTATTTATTTTTTTAAGCCAGGGCATAGAGGGCCACTCTGGGTGTTACAAAGCTATTATTGTCACTCAAAAGAAACCAGACCATTTCTGCTGGAGTGTACTTGCTTGCTTGCGTGAACAAAGGTTTTGGAAAACAATCTTATACAAAGGGGCAGGATAACATATTAAGAGTGATGTCTTCCACCTCAAGTTGATCACAAATACAAAGTGTGTCTATTGCAGCAGCCATTCAATTGGCATCACTTGGAAATGCAGCTCAATTAAGGCATTTCTTAAGGAAGCTGCTGAGAGTTTGGTCAGATAACTAGCTATAAGATGTTCTGTTCTCAAGAGTGGATTCCAAGGGGAAAATTTGGTGTTTCTGATTAGTTGCAGGTCCCTTCTGGATTTCATCCAGAAGAGCCATTCCCTTAGTTGACACCTACTCAAGGTCAGAGCAGAGCTCAGTTCTAGAAAATAATATTGTAATAGTCTAAAACATATTGACAAACTACTTTCCAGAGTTGGTTATCATTCAGTTCCATATAGCACAGAGCAGGAAAACACTCAATCTTTCCTCTCAGAAGTCCACCCATTGGCATTTCTAAGTCGTGTACAGAACAACAAACCATGCAGAAAATGAAATGCTAAAACAATAAAGTATCTAGCATGAAACACCACCATAAAATCTCTGCCAAAAGAGGGCAGTCTTAGTCACTGTGGTTCAGCAAGGAAGGTGCTTATCTAATCTTAATTGGGAGGGAGTTCCACAGACTTAGGCCCACTACACCATATGCATGGCATCTACTATGTAATTTGACGCAATGTTTCACAAATGAAGCCATCAGCAATGCTAAAACACGACCTAAATTAGGAGCACAAGTTATGCTGCTGTTGATGGCAAAGAGAATAGAGATCAATATTAGCTTAGGAGGAGAGACACAGAGGAGCAAAGCTGCTTTAGAGAAATGCTCCTGCTCAAACTTCTGACTGAATATGTAGGAAATACAACTAAAGGTGTTGTACAGCAGTTCTTCCAACACATTGCTTTGTGAACAATTCCGTGCAAAGTTTGCAGCGTTTGAAAATCTAGATCATGTATTAAGTTATTCAGCAGTTTTACTTTGTTGCAGTGTGTGTCCTGAGAAAGAAATTAAATTCACTGAAAATATTTCCAGGATCCTATTTATGATGAGAAGACAGCGTAACAAGCCTTTTAATGATGCTTCTGTGGCATGTAAAAATTCTTATTAAAATACTCCAGGCAGCACAGCATTATAACACATTATTTATTGCTCTTGGTGAATGGGGGGTGGGTAAGCCTTATGGTTCAAGGTGGGGGGGGGGATACTGGTAGTGGTGATGGGATTGATATCTGCTATAATTAGTTGTACAGTATTCTGGTCTAGGGACCACACTTATTTTTTCAATTATCAGAACAGCAGCAATACTGACAAGATTCAATAAATCAAATATGGAAGTGTTGCCACCAAGTGGTGCAAGATGGGTTAGTCGCTTTTAATTTAGTGATTAAAAACATCTTTGGGGAGAAAAAAACACATCACAATTCCTTTAGTTGCTAGACAGACATTTCTTTGTACATCTTGCTTTATGCTGGTACCAGTGCCAGCATCTACATATTCAAACGCTGCCAATTTTAAAGTGCTCTTTCAGCTGCAAAGAAAGGCAGAAATAGTGCATTCCACCCCCGAAATGTCTATGGCAGCCCCCAAATGGGTGTGTAGGAGGGAAGAAATTGTTTTCTGTTAATGTTTTATGGATGGTGGGAAGAAAGGGAGAAGCTATCCTTTCCCTGCGTTCTGCAGCCACTGATGAGGAGGATGAAGCTGTTGAGTTAGTCATACCATTCTGCAGGGTCTATGTCAACACTGGTTCTGTGTCAATTGTGTGCGTGACTAAGATAAAGACCATCTCCTATGGTCTATGTGTGAATTTAAAAAAATGAAACCCACAAAATCCGGTTGTTTTTTTTAAATTTACTTAAATTTTACTATACAATTGTATAGTATTTTTGGCAGAAGGTAGCTGAAACCATCAAAAGAACTGTACGGAACAACCTTACATTTACAAAGCAAAATATCCTTTTGAATTATATACCCAGCACATGGAACCTTACAAAAGGACAATATGAGTGGACTCTCCGTGCCCTTACTGCAGCAAAAAGACTGATACTGATGAATGGGAAAAATAAAAATGCGGCTCCCTTCTATGATTGGATTGAAGACTTATACAAACTCGCAACGTATTAACAACTTGAACATAAACATAGACTTGCCATGGACAAATTCAACGATATTTGGAATCCATTCTTTCAAATACTGTAATAGGTTAAGATATGGTGAAGTACAATAGCAATCTTGTAAAATATACCGTTTTGGGGTCTTTCCCCCTCCCCCCTTTCTGCACCTTTTTTTCTTTTTCTTTTTCTCTTTTTTGTTTGCGTCTCACCATGTTTGGTGCACATATAAGTATGTACTTTATGAACTTTTAATAAAGATGTGTTTCTTTTAAAAAAAATTACTTAATTTTTACAAGGTAGTTCTGAGGGGGTGACTTTGAACCTTAACCCCCCCCCCCATCACTTGGAAAATGACACAACTGTCACGCACTTTGCAAATCAGTCTACAAAAGCCGCTGGATGGAATGGGATGACATTCCGTTTCTCCCTCAAACTTTGTACAGAAAAAAAATTGCTGCGCCTTGTACTCATTTGAGACAGCCGTCTTTTTTCACCATACAGTAGATGCCTGCATTTTTTAAACTCTCTTTGGAGGTGTGACTAGGGACTTGGCCGTGTGTGACTGAGGTATCTCCTTTGAGGGGTGACCTCCGGCACCTCAACAAGTTCCACTGGCTTGGAGAGGCTTCACACACAGGCCTGTCTGGGACTGTGAGAGCCTAATTAGGCACAACCTGTGCACAGGTAAGTGGGGAGGTGGCAAAAGGCAGCCTTCAAGTCATTTTGCTGTTCCTTCTTCTTCCTCACCATGCCTCCCCCTGCCCCACCATTTTTGTAATGGTTTCCCTTTAAATTCCTCAGGTGGTTCAGTCACAGAACAACCTCCATATCCAGTTAATAGGTGTGCTGGTAGCTCTCTGGAATGGGCATATATTCAACTTAATGTGACTGGGGAGTATGTCACAGTTGCAATATTTTTGTGCACATGCTGTTCTTAAACTAAGAAAATGCCAAAGGGAAGTTTATACTGAAATTTTTACCGCACATCTGGTCCAGAAAGTTAAAATGATTTGGGGGGGGGGGATATTGGTTGCTAATTTAGCAAAGTCTTAAACTTCAGATAATCAAGCAAAACAGTTCATCTACTCTCAACCCTCAATCTGAAAATAGATTAAAGGATTATGAAACAAATATCATGATTAAAATTACATGGAATAAACGTAAGTATAAATACTTGCTGCACCTCTCTTTGTGCACCTGGAGAGAACCCTTCTCATCTTAAGCACTCATCATTCACGCCTTTGGACTCTCATGTCAAAACTAGTACGCCACACATCACAAAGGTTGATGACCATTTGAAAGCTGCAGAATTCAACCACCTGCCTCCTCATTACACCAGATGCCCAATCTGCCAGGTCACAGTTGACTCCTAGTGTTCAAACCCTAACTAATTACACCTCCAAAAGCCTCATACTGCTCCCAGATTTGCTTGTCTATAATTATATCATAACATCATTCCATTTAAATTGTGTTTTTGGGGCGGTGAGAGGTGAGCATGTCACTTACTTTGAAAGACGAGGCAGCAATGCAGAGGAAATGGGCTGGGACCTAAGAGGTTTGGACACAGAACAGACCCTCCCCGTTGTGTGCAATGTTGCCAAGCAGCTCGTCAGAGTGTGTAAATGAGAACCTGAAGCAGATCGCTGCTTCTCTCTTTCCCTGGCCAGGAGATGGAAGGAGCAATGAATGAAAAGGTGGAGAAAGATTTGAGGTGTTTGTTTTGTTTTGGGTTTTTTGGAAGAGGGAATCTGGGACTCTGCAGGATATAGTGAGAAGCCATGATGGCTTAAGGTTTTTCATGACGGTCCTGGCATTTTGTGGGCAGTTGGAGACTATGGAGTACACCAGTATATGGTTCCCAGACCCTTCTTTATGGAGTATTGGGCCTCTACGCCTGGATGCAGACTCCCTGACATAGCATAACTTTTGTGTTCCTGATACAGAAGATTTGCCTGGTAAAACTTCTTGCCATAGATTGCAATTGCTCAATTTGGATGTGCTTATCATGTACACATACGTATTTTGTATTGCTCCTTATAGAAAAGTTTGCTGCAGTGCATGGATACATGCATGAACTATTCCACTAGGTGAAACATTTTAATCAAAGAACATGGAATGTCACTCAGTATTCCAGAAATTCTTTGTAAGGTGCTCCATGAGATAACACACTGCAGCTTTTGCCCCCGAGAGATGACTCCCATATTGACAAGTATAAAATTATGTGATTCCTGCTTTTCATTGGCACTAATCAATTTCCTTGTTCTCTCTTTGCCCAAGAATTTTCTCTTTGGGAGGAGGGGGAGGAAGACACGTACATCATTAGCTGAGATGTTTAAAGTCTTACTACCAGAGATTCTATTTTTCCTTTCCTCCAGTAATGTAGCAGTATATTTGAAATGTCTTCAGGGTTTAGTACTAATCAGCTTTGCAGATGATCTGGCTAACTGCATCACAAGACTGCTTCTTGTAAGACGAATCGCTATGAGCACTAACTGACCTTGGCTGGAAGTCTTTCAGAGGCAGCATCCCCCTAATGTTATACAAGGAGGCGGAGGGAATGATGAACAAATCTAACCACAAATTCAATGACCTCTCAATTCAGATTAAAGTGGAGAGACAAGCCTTAAGACACTTACACGATCTTCAAAAAATATGTAATACTTCCTCACCATTTGCAAGTCACATAATCCATCCCTGGGGACAAAAGCGGGCACCTAGTTTCTTAGCTAATGCCGTACCAGGATGACTAGGGGGTATTCCCAATTAAATTTCTCCTTGATACTTTGAAGCATTTTCCATAATATGTATAAAGTTGGTATACTGTGAAACAACGCAAAAGAGGCCCCCCAATGTATTCTCCTATTTCTATTAAATCTATAAAATAAAAGGTGAGTAATGCCTCCCAAGTCAAACTGTTAACATTTCTAGGTGTACAATAATAATAATAATAATAATAATAATAATAATAATAATAATAATAATAATAATAATAATTTAATATTTATACCCCGCCCATCTGGCTGAGTTTCCCCAGCCACTCTGGGCGGCTCCCAATCAAGTGTTAAAAACAGTACAGAATTAAATATTAAAAACTTACCTTAACAGGGCTGCCTTCAGATGTCTTTTAAAGATAGGATAGCTGCTTATTTCCTTCACATCTGAAGGGAGGGTGTTCCACAGGATGGGCGCCACTAGTGAGAAGGACCTCTGTCTGGTTCCCTGTAGCCTCACTTCTCACAATGAGGGAACCGCCAGAAGGCCCTCGGTGCTGGATTTCAGTGTCCGGGCTGAACGATGGGGGTGGAGACGCTCCTTCAGGTATACAGGACCGAGGCCATTTAGGGCCGAGTTTGTCCATCGGTCCATATAGCTCAGTATTATCTGCACCTTTTGTATGCAGGGATTGAATTCTGCATGCAAGGCAAACGCTCTACCACCAAGTTATGGATTTTACCACTCCTAAACTCTTCCTGCCTACTTCCTGCCACTGTCCAACCCCATCAGTGCAGGCTGCTTTCAACCCCTTCATATTCTACAGTTCCAACTACCATTCTCTTTGAAACAAGACTACTTCCTGAACTCCTCAAGGCATACAGGAGGGGCTAGCAAACTCATTGTTATAAGGCTGATTGCTGCAAAGGAGCCTGGCGTTCTGACAGGAGAGAGTTAATGGGCCCAGAATGACTGGAAGTGTTCCTTATTGGTCAGCAGTCCAAGCTGCCAGGTGCAACTGTAGTTTATGTAATTGTAGGTCAGTAGCCTACAAGGAATGGTAAGCAGCTGGAGTAACCTCTTGAAGGTAAGAGACATTTTGGCAAAAGGCATAGATTTCTCTCTCACCAGCTCACCAAGGTCATGTAAGCCAAGATCTTTAGTCTTTTCAGAGGGAATGGGAAACAGACTGAGATAGCTTTGAGCTCTAGAAAAGGCCTTTTAGTGAGCTACCTTTCTCTGAAGATCTGATGTGGGGCAAATCTATTTCTCAGTCTAGAAAAACTGTGGTGTGGTGACAAATCCCATGCACAAAAATAGTGAGAGTTGTGTGTGCTGCTGGTCTACATCAGTATATGAACTGATGAGAAAGACCAACACTTGAGAGAAGTTTTTATTCCACAGAAAGACACAGGTGAAAGACATGATTTTTAAAATAGCTATCAGATATTTTAAATCTATTGAAGATAGATATTTTTAAAATATCTATCAGATATTTTAAACATTGAAGTTCGGGCCCACTTGGAATTTTCTGTATAACAGGGGTGATAAAAACCAAACGTATATCCCTGTGAAAACAACATCATAGCAGGACATGAGAAACGGTTTCCACCTCTATCAAGCCGCAGGGGCAGACTCGTTCTGCGTACGGTTTACCCGCGTACGGTTTACCCTAGTATTCAAGTTACAAGAAATGACATTCTGACTGAACATCAGGAAGAATATACTGATGGTAAGAGCTGTTTGACAGTGCAACAGACTCCCTCGGGAGGTTGTATACTCTCCTTCCTTGGAGGTTTTCAAGCAGAGGTTGGATGGCCATCTGTCATGGATGCTTTAGTTGAGATTCCTGCATTGCGGGGGGTTGGACTAGATGACCATTGGGCTCCTTTCGAGCTCTACAATTCTATGATTCTATAGCAAATTTAAATACATACATACTGTACGTAACCTTGGAAAATTGGGTTGGGGATCACTGTTGGGCCTGCTTTCTAGATGATTTGTTATTTGGGCACAATGATGGGTTAGAAATGTAAGTAAATAATCAAGCTGGACTAACACATCTGGTTGCAGAAGAAAAAAATCGTGCCTCTCCCCATTTCCATGTACCAGCCAGGCTGGAAAGGAAGCAGCATCCCCATGGTGCCTGAAGGCAGCAGCATACTTTCCAACATTCCTCTGATAAAAAATCGGGACGTAATTGGGGGAGGCTGCTGTCTATCAAATTTGGCACCTCCCATCTGTCAAGTTCAAAGCCCTGCCCCTTTCCCTTCCTAGGCAGTTGCCTGGATACCACCCCCCGCCTCTCTATGATGTTTTGCTGTAAATAGAGAGGCCCTCTTGCATGGCGCTCTAGCACCGCCACCCTCCATGATATCTTATTTCTCTCCCCCTGCCTTAGCTCTGCAGTGACTTTGGCATTCGGCACAGACAGCAGCAGGCAGGGGCACTTGGCACTGCACAGCTGCCTCCTTCGCCTCAGAAGTTTTGTGAGAAGAGGAGGGTGCGAGGCCGAATGCCGCCACTGCAGAGCTAAGGCTGTCTCACAGGCCTCTGTTGCTTCAGGGAAATGGGGGGGTGGGGGAGCCACAGCCACAGCTACAGTCCTTGCTGGCCACCATCCATCCACCATAAGGGTGAAGCTGAGCGGCAGAGCCTCTCACAGCTGCTCTCACAAGGCTTCATTTTCCTCCTTTGCCTGAGGTGATGGAGCGGCTGGACCGGAGGCCGTGGAGGTCCCCCTCACACTCCTCTTTCTCCTCTACAGGTGGCCAGTCTGGCTGGCTGCCATCCTCTTCCTGGTGGGTGAGGGGACAGAGAAGTGACCCCTGAGGAGGGGGGAGGCAGGAGTTTGTCACCAAAAGATGCACGAGTCAACCAGCTCATGTGGCACCACTGCAAACACTGGCTCATGCCCAAGCTCGGTGGCAGCATTGAAGGACGAAAATGGGAATCCTGGGATCAAATCAGAAACTGGGATGGCTTCTGTGATCCTGGGATGTCCTGCAAAATGGGGACAGTTAGAAGGTATGCAACAGGCCAGCTGAGGGTGAGCTACATGCCGCACATCTGCTGCCTGATCTGGCTGCCTCACTCTGCCTAGCGACAGGGCCTTCCCCATGATGCACTGAGAACACAGCCAAGGGCTGCCAAATCATTCTCACCCACTTTTTCTCTAGGAAAAACAACAACTTTCTCCTTCAACCCCCTCACGCCCCATGCGTTCCACAAAGTTAAGAGCCAGAAAAGGAAAGAATGTGTGTTTGTGTGCGTACAGGGGGCAGGGGAGCAATGAAAAGTAACACGGAGGACTCAAGTCATTTGTACATTCAAATTTGAAGATGACTTAGATTTCAAGATACCGTCTGTTGCAAGGATTATGCTGCTAATCATCTAAATTTGACTCCCCTTTCCCCCTCCCTCCCTCTCAGACACTACCTGCAAAGCCTCTCTCAAAATTATCTGGTAAGCCCTTCTCATGAAAGGCTTTCCTGCGAGGTTTCTTTTGGAAGGCTCCGGAAAAGGTAAATAAAAACGAATTAATACAGCATTTCCCTTTTGTAGGGAAAATATGCAAATAGCGGCTTGACAGAGCTTTAGCAGCATTAAAGGCTTTCCTGTGGTATCCTCAGAGGCTTTGCTCCCAGAATCAGAAGCCTTTAGGCAACCTTTAGCTTCATTTATGCGTAATACACCCTCTCTGGCTAATGTCCTTCTGGCCCAATTCCCCACAGCACTGTTTCCTCTCTCTCTTTTGGCTTCACACTTCATGAATTTTATTTGCAATCAATAAATAAGCCCATTAACATCAAGGTTTTGTATTTTTATCATATATCATAATTTCTCATAAACGGTTTCACTGTACAGGTCAGGTTCACTGAGCATGGCCCACTCATCTTTATTTCTCAGCAGATAACACAGAAACACACAGGAAACATGCACAGGAGAAATTATGCACAAGAGATGAAAGTCCTTATTACACAACAAAATTCCTCACCTTAATATTTTTTTTCCCTTTGAAAATGATGCCCAACACTGCATTTGGTTTACACAAGCTCTTTGCAATTTCCCAAACCAGATTGGGAAAAATTATTTTGATACCCAAAGGGCAGGCGGTGGCAGGGGGGCACTATTCTGAAAAAGAAAAACAAGGGGATACTAAGAAGTATCCTCCACAAAATTAATGGCCTTATAGGAAAATGGAACTTTTAGTCAAGAAATTAGGAGGTCTGCCTTATTCCTCAACATGTTTGAGCAAGGACAAATTAGCAGTCTGTATAAAACAGTTCCTTTTTATTAAAAAAAAAATTGTGAATGGAAGGTATAATTTGTTAACAGTTGATCCTCTTTGTGCCTCTAATTAGGAAGCGGTAAGCTGATTTTTAATGTGCTTGCTGGGTTTATGTGTTCATCCCAAGCCAAAGATTCTGTCTATCTCTCATCCCTTTTCTCATATTAGCTACATGGAAAAATAATACATGACTGAGGTAGTAGGGATAGGCATCTTGCGGCCCCTCCTGAAAAGCTGGTTGTACTTATGTAGGTGTTGGGATCTTTAATAACACAGGACTCCAGAGTGCATGAAGAAGCCTCCACAAGTGTGTGTGTGCACGTGCGCGCGCGCACACACACACACACACACACACACTGGTACCTCGGTTTAAGAACAGTCCTGTTTAAGAATTATTTGGTTTACGAACTCCGCAAAACCGGAAGTAGTGTCCTGGTCAGTCTAAGAACAGAATCCAAACAGTGGAAGGGCACCAGCAGCGGGAGGCCTCATTAGGGAAAGTGCGCCTCAGTTTAAGAATGGTTTCTGTTTAAGAACGGACTTCCGGAATGGATTAACTTCATAAACTGAGGTACCACTGTACACAGACACCCAGACACACTTGTTGTTTATACATTTTCCAATAGAAATGTTGCTTGCATTTTCCAACTTATCAACAGTCTTACAGTACTTCCCAACTGACTCTTCCCTGACTTCCTAGATCTTTTCTTTATTAGCTGCATCTCCGTTGTCCATCCACCCTATTTTCATCCTAGGTTTCGCTTAGCTTGTCTACTGCTGGTCATAAATTTATCAGTGCTTGAAAGCTGACCTCAACACCACCTCTCTTCAAGTACTGCTCTAAAAAGGTCCCACTCACTTCTTGGGGGCTTTTTTGTCCCAATTTCTGATTTTAGCTGTCATACTTGCCAGTTCTACAAATTCTATTAATTTGTGTAACCATTCTTCTTTTATTGGAGTTGTTTTCTCTTTCCAATATTTTGCACACACTATTCTTGTAGTGGTTATTGCATACAAGAATACAGTTCAATTTTTCCTAGGTATCACTTTTCCTATAATTGTTAATAAGAAAGCTTCTGCTTTCTTTGGAAAGTTGAGCTTAAATATTTTTTTGAGTTCATTATATACCATCTCTCCACCCCCCTTTGCTGTATTTACAGAACCACCACATATGAATTAGTGAACATTCTGTTTCTGAACACTTCCAACACAGATTGGATCTTTTCTTGTATATACTAGCAATTTTACCATCTGTAGATCATTTATTTGGGATAACCCAACTCCTCCTACATGATCATCTTGGCTATGAGTTCTGGAAGACCTGCTCCCTGCCTTGCAGGCCTTTTTTCACCAGGCCTGGAAGCTCGGACTCACTCCAGCTACAAAAGCTGAGGTAGACCAGAGACCATCTTGGCTGCGAGTCCTGGGGGACCCGTACGAGGCCTTGTAGGGATTGTGTCCAGGGTGTTTGTCTACCAGCTCCATCTGGTGCACCAGCTGAAACCTTACCTGCTTGCACATTGTCTCACCAGAGTGGTACATGCTCTGGTTATCTCCCACTTGGACTACTGCAATGCACTCTACATGGGGCTACCTTTGAAGGTGATTCTGAAACTTAAAATTAATCCATGCTGCAGCTGCCTGACTGATGACTGGAAACAGCCTTTGGGACCATATAACACCAGTCCTAAAAGACATACATTGGCTCCTAGTATCTTTCCAAGCACAATTCAAAGTGTTGGTGTTGATCTTTAAGGCCCTTAATGACTTGGGTCCTGTATACCTGAAGAAGAGTCTCCACCCCCATTGTCCAGCCTGGACACTGAGGTCCAGTACCTTCTGGGGGTTCCATCATTGTGAGAAGTGAAGTTACAAGGGACCAGGCATAGGGCCTTCTTGGTAGTGGTGCCCACCCTGTGGAATGCCCTCTCAACACAAAGTGAGAACCAATTATGCAACCTTCCATAGAAATCTGAAGGCAGCCTTATATCGGAATGCTTTTAATGTGTGATATTCTGTTGTTGTTGTTGTTGTTGTTGTTGTTGTTGTTGTTGTTGTTGTTGTTGTTGTTGTTGTTGTTGTATACCCTGTAGGAAACCACCCAGAGTGTCTGGGGAATTATTATTATTATTATTATTATTATTATTATTATTATTATTTTATTATTATTATTCCACCAGGCATGGGAGGGCCAGGCTCTGGCTGGCTCCAGCTACAAAAGCTAAGACTTCTGAAGAGGTCAGAGGCCACCCGGCTGTCTCTTAGTGCAGATCGAGGTCACCGAGTCTGAGTTTCTACAGCCACCACCTACCATGAACCACCGTTGGCAGCAATGGCAACAACAATGGCAGGTAAGTTCTACGCTTATGATAATATTTTATCCTCTTGCTTCTGCTATTTTAAACATGCATTTGACTTCCTTTAGTAATATTTTATTTTGAAATGGTTAAGGTAATTTTGGTTAACTTTGCTGTGCTAAATGTGCATTCTGTAGTTGACCTTTGTAATATTTTATTTTGATATCTTTACGATAATACTTTCCTGTTAAGTACATTGCTTTGAATGTATACTTTATATTTGACTTTCTTCGGTAATGTTCAGTAACGTTCCGGATGGTTTGATGTTTTAATGTGTTGCACACTGCTTTGAGATCTTTCCCCCCTTAAAAATATAAAGCAGTATAGAAATGAAATTAATAATAATAATAATAATAATAATAATAATAATAATAATAATAATATGTAGGCTGCCCCAGTTATTTCAATGGAAGGACCCAACCTGTCTGGACACTCCTCTGCTCCTAGAATCCATTTGTTGAAATTAGCAAGAAGATCTGGTGGGTTGGAGAGCTCTCTGTATGTACACCAGGGACTGTGTGGCGCTAACTAATTGCGGGAGGGAAGATTATGTTCAGAAACTTCGTATCAAAACTGATTCAAGCCATGTGGCAGCTCCACCAGTGGGCGACCCTAGAGATTAAATAACTAGATGAAGTACATTAACAGGATCTGCCCATGTTCCTGGTTATACATGATTGCTGTGTTTCTATTTCCTCCAAAATGTTTTGCTGCAGTTGTGTGCTACTGGGTACAGAGACACTTCTCGGCTTCACGTTCAACTTCTTTTCTTAGCCAGATGTCAGACATCACAAAATTGACAACCACATTCTAAGTGGACGTGAAACCATTTGATTCTTACTAAATGGGAATTGTCATCTTGCTGAGTACTGGGCAGATCTCCTGTTGTGTTTTCTCAAGGAACGTTTTTAAACATCACAGATTTAGTCCAACTAGGAGAGCCCATAATTTTCCTTATGACTGTTCACAGAAAGAAATATATGTTCTTGACAATGGTGTTGAAGGCAACAGTGTAAGAAGTTTCATATCAGTATATGTTACATATTCCTTTAATGGTCTCTCTCAGTGGGTCTGTGCTTTTTTTCTGATTCATTGGTTTTCTTTGTGTAATTGATTAATGCATCCATGTTAGGCTAACCAAACCTCCACATCTCCATTTCATTATTTAAAAAAGATACTGAGATCAATACACAATAAGGCAGGCTTATGGGTTTTTGTATCCTTATACAACTTAAATTATGCATTTCTAGACTCATCTATTGTTTTTCATTTTATTTTCTGGGCACATAATTGCTGCTCGTCAAAAGGTTCAGATCCTTGCATTCAGGTCAAACTGATTTGGGACCTCTTTAAATTGTTCCAGTGGGTCATTTCCTGTTTTCCAGTGGCTGTGATGGCAGACTCATTAAAACGGCCAGCTCGTCTGATTTCGTTATCTTTCAAAGCAACATATGTCAGGAATACATTCACTTCTTTATTTCTGAATACAAAACAGAAGGGAAATTTAAACTTTGATTCTTGCAGTAAGCCACAACAGCTTGGCCATTAGTAAGCTGCCGGTGTGCATTGAGAGTGTACCGTGAACTGTGAGGTCAAAGGCTGTTATTGCCCAAAGAATTCTTGAACTACTCTGTGTCTCAGATAACTCAATTTATATGTCACAGAAGAAGGTGAAGATAGCATATTTTGGATAAATTATATTCCACTTGCACTTAGAGAGTTCTTGACGATGCTTAAAAGAGAAAAGGGTTACACCCCAATCACAAATGTCAAGACGCTAGCTAGCAGAGTACTACAACCGACTGCAGAACAAAACCATTATTGCAAGAGAGAAAGCTTCCAGATAGAACTTCTGCAATGCTGCTTTCTCTCCTGGGAACTGGGCTAAATTTTCAGGCAAGAATAGAAGAAGAAGAAGAAGAAGAAGAAGAAGAAGAAGAAGAAGAAGAAGAAGAAGAAGAAGAAAAGAGTTTGGATTTGATATCCCGCCTTTCACTCCCTTTAAGGAGTCTCAAAGCGGCTAACATTCTCCTTTCCCTTCCTCCCCCACAACAAACACTCTGTGAGGTGAGTGGGGCTGAGAGACTTCAAAGAAGTGTGACTGGCCCAAGGTCACCCAGCAGCTGCATGTGGAGGAGCGGAGATGCGAACCCGGTTCCCCAGATTACGTGACTACCGCTCTTAACCACTACACCACACTGGCTCTCAATACAGGGCAACTTGGCCACAACAATGCAAGCCCATCCACATCTATCTCATTTGTGGTTCTCTTAGCCGGGCCGGGTTTGCCCATGAAACTAAATTGTTCAAAGTCATTAAAACAAAAAAGAGGTGGTGAAGAGTTTCAAAAGGACCTCTCCAAACTGAGTGAATGGGTGGTGAAATGGCAGATACAATTCAATGTAAGCAAATGTGAAGTGATGAAGTTAATTTCATGTATACGTTCATGGGGTCTGAACTGGAGGTGGCTAACGGGGAACGAGACCTTGGAGTCCTAGTACATAGCTTGGTGAAGATATTGACCATTCCATGCTAGGGATCATTGGGAAAGGAATTGAAAATAAAACTGCCCGTATCATAATGCTGTTATACAAATGTGTGGTTGCGACCACATTTGGAATACTGTGTACAGTTCTGGTTGTCTCACCTCAGAATGGATATTATAGATTTGGAAAAGGTTCAGAAAAAGGCAACCAAAAAAATGATCATGGGGATGGAGTGAGTCCCCTGTGAAGAATGGTTGCAGCATTTGGGACTTTTTAGCTTAGAGAAAGAGCAAGGAAGAGGTGGCATGATAGAAGTTTATAAAATTATGCATGACATGGAGAAAGTGGAGAGGAAAGTTTCTCTCTCATGACACTAGAACTCATGGACGCCCAATGAAGCCAAGTGCTGGAAGATTCAGGATGGAGAAAGGAAAGTACTTATTCACACAACACATAGTTAACCTATGGATCTCACTCCCACAGGACGCAATGTTAGCCACCAACCTACATGGCTTTAAAAGGGGATTGGACAAATTCACCACAGTGTAAGGAACTGAAAGTCTCAAATGTTATCAATCGCTCTTATAGATGAGAAAGTTTCACATTTAATGTTTTCTTTTTCATCCCCCAAAACAGCGACACACCACCAACAAAACAGCATTTTAAAAATGCAACGCACCCTTAACTTTGTGCCCCACTGGTGGAAATTGGCCCCATAAGCTATGGTTGATTAATCTACCAATCAAACTGATTGAAGCTTACAACCCTAGATCATATAAAAGGTTACCGAGAGCCAAACTCAGATGGTTTTGGCTGTGTTTCACATGTTCCAGCTGCTTGTGAAGCATCCTCAGGACACATTTATGTAGCAAGTCCCCTCTGAGCCTAGACTTAATACCAATCTAATATAGATTGGTTAGAGGTAGTCAGCATGGATTTACCAAAGAGATGTCATGCTTAACAAACTTGATTCACTTCTTTGAGGAAGTAGCAATGAGAGTGGACAAGAGTGAAGAACTAGACATAATTCACTTGGACTTGAAAGGGCTTTCAATATGGTACCATATAACAGATTCATTTATAAGGTTAGCAGGTAGAGCATTGATGGTGAAATAGTCAATTGGATATCAAATTGACTCAGTAACAAGCATTGGAGATGGTGGTAATGGTGACAGATCACACTGGAGTGTGTAAATATGCACCATGGGGTGCACAAGTGAAGATTTCATGAATCTAGTATTGATAGGCAATCATTGACCAAAGAGAATCAGAAGAAAATTAAAAACACTTTAGAAAAGCATATAAGGGAAAAGAAAACACACACACCCCTCTTATTTGAAGCCCTACCAAATGAAGAGCTATGTAATTCATCATATAGTGTTAAGGGTCTGTGATGTATTTCACCAAAACAAATGACTACTCCTTCAACCTTCAACTTCACAGAAGTTATCTTAGTCTTCACTGAGGCAGTCCCGTTTCTGGATAGCATTATTCCAGAGTGCAGATGGAGCACACATGACTAAACGCTCATGTCTATCTATCATCTATCATCTATCTATCTATCATCTATCTATCTATCTATCTATCTATCTATCTATCTATCTATCTATCTATCTATCTATCTATCATCTATCTATATGTTAATAATAATAACTTTGTATTTAGGCATTTTTAATTAAGTGCATTTGCATTCTGAAGTGGTGTAGGTCAGACATAGCTTTATCATATCAACGAGAACGAGGCTGCAGCCAGACTGTTTACTGTGAATATCCTCTTCTAAGATTGAAGTGTTCACCTAGGCTGGATCTAGACACATCAAAGAAGCATTGTAAAATTTGTATTAAAAATCGTGTTGGCAAAAACGGAACTCCACAGCACCATCTGGTGTCACAGTGTTATAATGCATATACAGTGGTACCTCGGTTTACGAACTTAATCTATTCCGGAAGTCCGTTCTTAAACCGAAACCGTTCTTAAACTGAGGTGTGCCTTCCCTAATGAGGCCTCCCACCACCTGTGCCCTTCCACCGTTCGGATTCCATTCTTAGACCAAACTAAAGTTCTCAAACTGGGACACTACTTCCGGTTTTGCGGAGTTTGTAAACCAAATGGTTCTTATACCGGATTGTTCTTAAACCGAGATACCACTGTACAACACTTTTAAAACATTTTTTCTTTACCAATTTCTTCTTTGAGTCCCTAAACTTCTAAATGTGCATATTTGAGCTGGTTCATTAGGTGGGAAACTATTGTGGCCTGGTGAAGAAGAGGGCAGGGGTCCTGCGCCTTTTATAGTTGCGTGGAAGGAGCAGGAACAGAAATTCCCTCTTCTGCGCAACTGCTAAAGGGAGAAAACCCCTGTTGTTGTTTTCAGCTGGCCACCCTAGAATCCAGCTCCCCAAAGCTGTAATAGCTACACTTGCAGAAAAAAGATTGCAGCAATCCTTTTGAATTTCGTCAGGAACAAACTTGTCTGCATTTTTAATTCAATTCTTTTATAATAATTCTTTATTTAAACAATGAAACTTTAAAAGTGCACAACACAAATGCCCTTGAACCTGTTTGCCTGTAATTTCACCCTTTTATTCACACTGGAGGGGCTAGTATGCCTGTAAATGTCACGCACTTCTGCTAAAGAAAAACATGCATAGTATATTTTTGATTTCTCAATAGTGAAAGGGTGGGATGAGGGGACAAAGCAAACTAGGATGGACCTGAAACTGAGAGAAGGTGGGCTGTTTTCCAAAATATCAAATCAGGGGCAGAACCAAGCTTTGTGGTTAGTGAGCACCCCTGGTACTGGATACCAGTAGCTATGCTGTTTAAAATATTAATCCTGGTTGCATGGAAAGTCAGTGCTAATACTACTTCTAATGATATTATAAAGCCAACACTTCCTTCAGTCTATACAACCAGGCAGACTTTACCAGGTTTTGGGGGTACCCAGGAAAGAAGAGTTTGGATTTGATATCCCTCTTTATCACTACCCGAAGGAGTCTAAAAGCGGCTAACATTCTCCTTTCCCTTCCTCCCCCACAACAAACACTCTGTGAGGTGATTGGGGCTGAGAGACTTCAGAGAAGTGTGACTGGCCCAAGGTCACCCAGCAGCTGCATGTGGAGGAGCAGAAACATGAACCTGGTTCACCAGATTACGAGTCTACAATGAAGAGTAGAGCACACTAACATCTATTATACAAAATCATACATATTCTGGTTTAATCCAGAAAAAAAAACATGGAGCCATGTAGTTACTGATGGAGAGTAGAATCCCCAGTTCACCCACAGGTATGCACTTAAACTAGTCATCCTAATTGTAAGTTATCAGCAGGGCAGGTAACAGTTAATGGAACCTGATTAGTTTTGCCACAGCGTGATGATTATCAGTTTGTGGCAACACAGAGTTGGGTGGGATTTTAATGTTATTTTGTTATTTTAATTATGCCTTGATTTCAGAGTTGTAAACCATTTAGAAGCCATTTTGCCATATAAGTGGTATACAAATGTATTAATCATAAGAAGAATAAGAATAGCAAGCCTAGTTAAGAGAAAGAGAAAAGCAAAGACCATGCGATAGGAAGGTTCTATCAAATTTCATTGGTGGACCCCTCTGTTCAACTGACATTCCTACCCACCCAAACCCCATGCTACCTCTGAGTTTGTTGCGTACTTTGAGCACAGTGAGGATAGCACTGCTATTGGAGTTGGAGAGGTCCTTTTACCAGCAACTTGGACCATCTTTGGAGCTGGCCCAGCCTCTGTGCCCTGGCATCAAACCCATCCCACCATTTTTCAGATGCTCCTAGACAGTGGCGTAGCATGGGTTGCCAGCACCCGGGGCAAGGCAAGTAATTTGCGCCCCCTAACCTGCCGCTGCTGCCAGCTTCTTCTTGCTGCTGCCTGGTCTGGTCTGGTGTGGTTCTCTCCCACGCTCAGCGTTGTGCTGGGCGGCCGCTGCACTGTCCCTCCCCCAGATAGTCCCTCGCTCTCTCTCCACACCGCAGGCCTGGCACCCCCCTCCACAGTGGGCGGCGACCCGGCAGCTCCGATCGGATTCGCACAGCCAGCACTGCAGTGAGAGAGAGTGAGTGAGCCAGGTAGGGGCAGAGAGCTGAGAGTGCGAGTGCACCCCCCCAGATGTTGCACCCGGTGTGGCTGGCCCCCCCCTGCACCCCCCACGCTACGCCACTGCTCCTAGATGGCACAATTAACTGATATGGCTGTGAAAGAGCAAAATTGTGCTTAGGAAACAAGGCAAATACAAAACTTTCAATACTATATGGAATCTGTTTCTTGAAACCTTTGGAGATTAGTTGTCTCAAGGCCTTGTTACCAATCTATTCCCTCTCCTATATTCATGTCCTTCCTATCCAATTACAAATTTCCATCACTCTCTTCTTGTTATCCATCTTTCCTCTACAATTATATGCTGTCTACTGCTTTAGGCATAGGGAAGTTGTGGCCCTCCAGATGTTGTACTGACCATTGGCCATGCTGGCTTGTCCTGGTGGGAATGCAACAACATCTGGAGGGGGCAACAGTTTCACAGGTTTTTTCCATATGGAACTGGCTACCAATTTAGAGGGAGGGAGACCCAGCTCATAGAAAACATATTGTGCTTTGCAGTCTCTTTAATATTGATCACCTCTGCATTCGCCTTAAAGCATAGCAGATACGTTTAGAGGCAAAAGGAAGTGATCTGAAACCCTTTTTACTTTAGTGAACCTCACAATGGCCTATCCTTTTGACAATCATCTTGATAATGACATTCATGAGTGAGTTTGTGCCTCTAGAATTTAATTGTGCAAGAAAAATGTAAAGAAAAATGCTTAAACTTTGTTGCAAAGGCTAGGGCCCATTAATGTCAGCATTTAGGATGGTGTTGATTAATTTTAATAGGCCCAGGATTTGAACTTTTGTTATTATGCAGAGCATAAGGATAAACACATACCGTACATCAATAATCCATTAAGAGAATGCTAATTCTGGTGGGGGGGATGTGGCTCCTGCATTTTGATCCTGTCATTTCCACCACAATCAACATACTCAAGAATAAAAGCAAAAGCTTCTCTCTACCTTCTACAAGCTAATGTGTAGCTGTGCGCTAAATGTGGCTGTCTTGGGCTTCTGGTATCCTAAGCTTTCCTTTCATTTCCCTGTATGAGAAGAGAATGGATCACATACATGCTACTGTAAAATCCTCATGTGGAAAGAAATCATTATTAAGGACCAGCAACTGGGAGTGCACTCTACCTCTCTCCACATTGCAGATTTACTTTTTTAGTTCCCTCTGGGCTTTGGGGAGCTGTTAGGTCAGCAGCTAGAGATGCTAGGCTATGCACACAGACAGCCCTATGGATCAACTATTCTCCTAAAGCTGACGGAAACAAATTCACACTTTCCTTTAAGCCGCTCACATTTCGAAATGAAAATGAAAACGACAGGGAATTAGTGAGACTATGAAGCTATGTGATTAAGTGTGGACTTGACCTCGTATTTATTGCGGTGCCTTGTATAATATAATGTGCCCAAGTAACATTCAATGTCTTTGCTTCTTAGACTGCCTCTAGACTGCCACTATTTGTGTGGGGTGTGGGGAGAGGATTCAGTTGCACAACTGAAAACTCAGGTTTTTCAAATGGGTTTGGTCTCATGCACAACAACCTTGCTTCCCAACCGCAAAGGAATCAGGAAAGTGACAGAAAAATGTTGTGTGGAATAACAATTGCTTGCTATAACATTGTATAACTTCCCCTCCTCCCCCCCCAAAAAAAAATCAGAATGAATGCTCCATAAGCAGCTGACATTGTACAATCTCTCTGAAAACTTTGTGCAAACAAATCAGGATGAAGGCTCAATAAACGTGTTGTCTGGAAGCAACCTTAGCATTTCTTGAGCTCTTGCCTAGAACTCTGAGGTTCCTTTGGCATGCAGTTCCTTTGCAAGATTCAGGTTCATACAAGAAGCTCATTATCTGGGTGACAGCTAATTACATGATGCTGAATGCCAGCCACCCTCTACTTTCCACCTTTTGAAAACAACAACACAGCATTAATGGAAATACTATGCAAATTGCATAGGAAGCTGTGACAAGGAAGAGAACAATCCCAATAAGCTCACTGTCAGTTTGTGGTGTTTCACAATCACAGCTGATACCATCACCTTGCAGTGGATGCGGCAAAAGACTGCATTTTTAATCTTCCTGAAGCTTTCACCCAGTTCAATTTTTCAAAGATGCCAAGACTGCCCTGTCTAGTTTCTTTTGCAACCACTTCAGCCTGGTCTTAGAAGATAGTATATCAGTGCCATCGCTGAGCAGCTATTCAAAATCACGCCACAGATAGTAGGAGATAGGAACTGTCAACAAAAGTGGATTGTGGGCCGAAGGTCTGGATTTATTTCATTTCTCTATTTTCTTTTGCGAGAGTGACTTCTCACAGTACTGGGTAGCTTTTAACAACAACAACAACAACAAGTCATAGTGCCAGTTGTAAGACTTTCACATTATCAGCCTGATCCTATGGCTTCTTACATGCATGAAAGCATCAATGTGCAAATCAGAGGTGGGGGGCTGTGGTCTCCTGAATATTCCTGGACTACAGTTTCCATCATCTGAGACCATTGGTTGTGTTAGTTTGGGGCTGGTGGGACTCCAGCAACATTTGGAGGGCCCCGCACTTCCTATCTTTGATGTAAATGAAGAGTCCAAGAGGACAGACTTTCCTTAACCTGACCACCAACTTGCCTTGGAGCATCTTGTTCAATCTGGCACTTAGGGCCATTGTCTGCCTGCAGAAACATGTTTGCTGGACTGTTTTGTCTATGCTGTTTGTCTCAGATCCCCACAGGGCCCTGACAAATTCTGACGTTGTGTTTAGATGAGTCACTTTGAGCCTTTCTCATGCAGTATGAAAGTGTTGGCTTTGCCGGACAGCATGCAGGACAGCAAAATAATAGAAAAGCTGGCCTCTGTGTAATAATATTTTGCATTCACATTATAATCCAGTTAAAGGGAAACAATGATTTAAATATCTCTTGGTTAAAGTGGGAAATGAGAGTTCTGAAGCCTGATCCCATTCATTCAAGGGGGCTGTACTACCAAGGATCGAAGCCTTAAAAGGGACGGAAAAGCCAAACTTGATGTAGTTTGGCTAAAGATGGATAAAATGTAGAACTTGTTAACACAAATTCATTATTTACTTAGGAAGTGTATTTAGTCTCCCCTTCAGGGATCACTGCCTTGTTGTGGCGAAGGGGCTTGAATAACTCCAAGAACCTATGAGCTATGCCGTGCAGGGCCACCCAAGATGGACAGGTCATAGCCGAGAGTTTAGACTAAATGTGTTCCACCTGGAGAAGGAACTGGCAAACCACTCCAGTATTTTGCCAAGCAAACTCCATGGACATAAAAAAAGAGAAGCTTTGAGAAGAAAGTGAGAGTTTCCAAGGCATGCTTAGGTTCATGAGGTCACGGAGAGTCGAGCATGACCAAGACAACTAAACAACAACAATTCAGGCTAGAGACAGACTCAGGCTTAAGGGTCAGGACAGAACATGACATAGAAAAAGACTGAGGACAGGCCTTCTCGATCAGGACTACCACACAAGGGAAATTATGGAAGTTGTTGCAAGTCTTTGTAGAGCTTTCTTCTTATAGACTCCAAGGATCAAAACACCTCAAGGCTGGATATGTAAGAAAGTTCTAAGACTGCATTTCAAGGGAAACAAAACAAGAAACAGAATGAACTAAAGCAAGGCATCAAAGGTGAACAATTCAGTACCAATTCTTTGTAAACATGTGAAATGAGAAGCTTGCGTCCCTTATCACATCTGTAAAACAGAGAAACCAGGGAACACCGGTTAGGTCAGCCAACCAGGAACAATGCTGTGGCCATCTGAGCAGTGCTCAGTTGAATTCCACAAAAGCAAGAGGAGTCAGACCAGGCCACTTGAGAGCACTGGTGGAACAGAGAGAAGCAATGGGACATAGTTATCTCTGGATACAAATTCTATAGGAAAGACACAGAGTGGCGTACTGCAGGTGGTGTCATTCTGTACATCAAAGACAACATTGAGTCCAGCAAGCTAGGAATTGCAAGAGGGACAGCCCTCTCCATCCAATCATTGTGTCTGGTGATACTGGGCCCCAAGAGTAATCTAGTACTAGGGGCATGCGATTGTCCTCCTGATCAAAACACCCAGGAAGATATTGAGATGAAGAATGAAATTAAGGAAGAATCTAAAAGAGGAAATGTTACAATTATGAATTACTTCAACTACCCTCACATATGCTGGCAATGTCCCAGTCACAACGAAGAGGTAAAATTTCTAGGTACCCTAAATGACTGTGCCCTAAAATAGCTGGTCATGGAACCAACCAGAGTGGTGGTGACCCTAGACTTCATCTTGAGTGGGGCCCAGGACCAGGTGCAAAATAGAAGTGTTGAGCAAGTTAGGAGCATTGACTATAGTGTTGTTTAATTAAATATACAGGTGAATAGCCAGTTTCCAAGGAAATCCAAAGCAGTTACCTTCAATTTCAAAAGAGGAAATTTCCACAATATGAGATTGGTAAAAAGGAAGTTGAAAGGTAAATTTAAGAAGGTCAAATCACTGCAAAATGATTGGGAGTTATTTAAAAGCCTAATATTAGACACTTGACTAGAGTGTATAACCCAGATCAGGAATGGAACAACAAGGACCAAAAGGAAGCCAGCACAGTTAACGAGCAAAGATGCTATTAGAAGCAAGAAAGTTTCGGGGGTGGGGGGAGAATGAAGTCTTCTCCAAGTGAACAGCACAATTTTGGCAAAAAAATAAATAAAATAGTGTGAGTAGACAGTAAGGAATGCTAAAAAATATATGTCTGAGGAACATGTTGCTAAAAGCATTAAGACAAACAAGAAGGGCGGGGAAAAGGAGGTTTATTGGTTTGTGGTTTTTGTTCTTGTTATTATTATGTATTTTGTGTTTTTAGATTGTATTTTTATGTTGTCAACGGCCCTCAGATCTGCGGATGAAGGGCGTTATACAAATTTAATAAGTAAACGAATACGTTCTTTAAAAACACTGGAAGCAGCAGACAGCTTAGGGAGGCAGTTGGATCTTAAGATGACCAGAGAGTCAAAGGTGTGCTAAAGGAGGATAAAGTGATTCCAGAGAAGCTGAAGGAATCCTTTGTATCTGTCTTCACAACAGACAATATAGGGTAGATCCCAGTGCCCTGGGAGAGTCTGAAGAACTGCAACAGATAGCAATGAAAAGTGATTAAGGTTTAGGCTGAATAAACTAAATAAAAACTGGCAAATCTGGATGACACCCACCTGACAGTTCTCAAAGAGCTCATATGTGAAATTGCTGATCTTCTAACAAAATGTGTAACTTGTCCTTCCAATCAGCCTGCATACTTGAGGATTGGAAAGTAGCCAATGTAAAATCATTTTTAATAAATAAATAAATAAAAAGGAACCAGGAGAAATTTTGGAAATTACAGGCCTGTTAGTTCAATACAGAAGAGCAAGTATTGCTGAAGTAGAGCCAGCATGGTTTCTGCAAGGGCAAGTCCTGTCTCACAAACCTGTTAAGAGTTCCCGGAGAGTGTCAACAAGCATTTGGATAGAGGTGATCCAGCTGACCTAGTGTACTTGGACTTTCAAAAAGGTACCTCACCGAAGGCTCCCAAATAAGTCATGGATCAGAAGCAAGGTAGTCTCTTATGGACCAGGAATTAAGTAGCAGGAAATAGGAAGTAGAGAGTAGAATAAATGGACAGTTTTCTGGATATAGAGATATAGAAAGTGGAAACTGGAATCTTGAACTTGTTCATGAACGAACTAGAGTTAGGGGTGAGCAGTGAGGTGGGCACGTTTGCTTATGATACTAACTTGTTTAGGGTTGTTAAAACAACAGGTATGCAAAGTGGGAATCCCTGATCAGCAGGTTCAGACATATGCATAATTAGTGCAATGAGCCCACTGTGGAAGTTCACTCAACCCAGTTAATGACTTTGGAGCAGCCAGCATCTATCAAACTAACTTATCTCATAGGGTTGTTGTGAGGATCAGAAAGGAGCAGGATAAAGCATACTGCCCTGAGAGATGGATAAAAATGTAATAATTTTCAATTTAAAAATACAAAAATGCTACAATATTATCCTACTGGTTCTCCTCCCCCATGTGTTCTATTATACCAAAACAAAGCTCTCTTTTTTTGGCCATGAACCAGCACCAGTCATAACACTTGTTTTGTTGTGCTGGAGAGAAGGTTGTGCAAAGAAATGTGCAGATGAGATTGCCCATATTGTGGAATTTCAGTGAAACAGAAGAGAAGCAGGAGAATCCCATTCTGTCAGCATCAATGTCCTGTATTAACTCTGGGGCTTATCACCTTCCTGCTACTGTCACAAAACCATCAAGCATGTATTGTTCATCTGTTAAAAGTAAACCATTCCATTGCGTGTTGAAGCCTATCCCACGTGACTTAAATCTGAAGTCAAGGCCTGTGTTTTGTGTGCTGGCAAACTCTTCTGCCCTCAGTTTGCTTGCCAGAAAGCCTGGCCAATAAACATACATGAAAACCAATGACTTAGTTGTTTTTCCACTCTGGAGGAAGAAGGTTGTTAGAAAAATCAAGAACCTAGATAGAACATGAGTGACGGAAGAGTTTGGTTATAACAATGTTGAGTATAATAAATGAAAATATAAAGTGCATTTTATGTGATTAATGTATGTGAGCTGTTCTCTTCTGGTGTGTAATCATTAAATAAAGTCACACCTTATATAACTGTTAACATTTCCGGTCTATTAGTCAGCTTTGATAATGTGCATAAAATGCTCAGTATGAGAATGAGTTGGGGTTGCTGAGAATTTAAGATGGCGGCATGTTTGGTGTAGTATTTGGATTAGCATTGTGAGCCTGCATCTACGTAGCTTCTTTGAATAGCTTGTAAGCTTTAAGAATAATCTAGTTATGCCCTCTTTTTTTTAATAGGTTTTAGCTTTTTTAATAAAAATTAGCAAACAAGGTACCCTGCTCAAACAAATACTACCAGCATTAATTAATCAGGATGATCATATGTAAAAGAAATGATGCCAGATAGTAACAAATCCAAGAGAAGTTTATTATGAAAATGGCACCTGCAGGATGAAAAAAAATTAAGTTACATAAAGACAACCATGTATGACATGTATGAGAATCTACAAAAGTATAAAAAGAACCCTGTTGTAAATGAAGTATGTACATTTCTGATTTGCAGCATTATCAATGATCAATGAAAAAAGTGTTTCGAATAAGCCAGGCACTCAAGAAGTTAGATTCGGTTAGCTTAACACAAAATAAATGTACCATAGCTGTCATTTTTTAACATTTTAATTTTTTTTATATATTGTAGAGTTGGTAACACTGCTAAGATTTATACGAACAGAATCCCTTTCCCCTTTATTCAGCTACTTGGCACCAGTCTCCTCATAAAAGATTTCATATATTTGTACAAGAAATAGTTAAAAACACAGACACAGTCTTCACAGGTAATGAAGGTTTTTTTTTCCATTTTGTAATTTTAAACACTATGGATTTAGACAGCAGCTGTGATTATCTGTTAGTTTAAATCACCAGAAATCATTTTGACACAACACAGAAACATTTATTCAAAAATAAAATTAAAACAACAACAGCTGTCTAGCTGTTCTTTGTAGCTGATAGGTGCACTCCTTTGATTGTTCAATAGCTAGAGTAGAGCTTCCAAGGGAAAGCCCAAATCAGCTTCCCTTGGCCTTGAAATCTACTTAAACATCCTTCAAATCTAACTCTTTAAAAGCCCATTATCAAAATTTGTGACATCCAAAATGCCCCTTTGGGACATTATTCCTTTCCACTCTCCCTCAGACCTGCCCCTCAGATTCTATAGCAACTGTACTAGAAATTGGTTCAACAACACGTATGTTATCCAAAATGTAGAGACCAGCTGAGTTAAAATTACATTAACATTGCACATATATGTAAATATATATATATATATGTAGATGACAATCCTAAGCTCAGGTTCCCTTTTTTAACAACGTCTGTTGACCTTTGCAAGAATTTTCTATCTCACTTGAAATTGCTCTCTGTATATTACTCCATCAACCTACCTGGGAGAAAACCAAAGAAATGCACCCTCTACTTACAGTTAGAGCACAAGGGACTCTGGAAATGTTAACAACTGAGGCTATATGGCATCACTTTGCTTAATATATCTAAGTATCACCCTTTAGTGCATTGTGCGATGCACACTGTAAGAGTAAGACATACCCAGAATTCCTCTGTGGGGGGGGGAATGGCTCCATTAACCTTGAGCTAGTTAAGAGTCTTTTATCTCTGAGAATGGGAAAAGAGAAGAAGAGGAAGAGGAAGAAACAGGGGAGAAAAGGTGAAGGAAGGAAGACAGAGAGAGAGAGAGAGGTCTGAGAATACACAACAGCAAAGCAACAGCAGAAATGAAAAGGTATACAGACAGTGGAAGCAGCATAAGGTGACATTACAGAGGAAGGCCACCACACAAAAACCACTAACCCCCAAGAATCACTGGTTCACTAGGACTGTAGGAATGGGACTTTAACCACTCCAGACTAGAGATAAAGCACAGAGAAGACAAAGGACAAAACAACTACATTAGCTTAGTATATACTGCATATAGTAACACACATTGAAACTGCAATGGGACTGACAGCCAAGGACACTTACACATTGTACACATTACAGTTCTCACATCTGTTATTAGATGCCTTAACAAACAGCTGCCAAAGATGGGCGTGGAAGAAGAATTTATACTTGACAGTCATTTGGAGTGTTTGACACTACATTGATTTCTGGCAACAAAGACAAAATAGGAGATTTCTTTTTCTTTTGTTTCTTTTTATACTTAATGTGCAGTTTTTAGTTGCAGTTATCTATTTCAAGCTTATTAACCCATTCTTTAAAACATATTGGCTTCGACACTAGAAGGAGGGGGATTACAAAAGACAAACCAATGATCAAAACTTAAAAATAAAATACAACCTTCCCTCTATAACATTAAATGAAAAAATAAAAAACATGTTAAATATATATATATATTTCCCCTCTTACTCTGAAGTGTTATTTGGGAGTTGTAAAATTAGCCTCAGTTACACTGAGAAAGAAATAAAATAAAGTAAAGCAAAACAGTAAAAACCTATAAATAAAAAAACAACCAAACACTGATCCTCACACCAGTTTTGAGTTTTCTTGTTCATTTAACATGCATTTACCAAAAAAAGAAAAGGCTTCCAGATCCATTTAAATTTAATATGAGGCTATGCTTGTTAGTTTGGAGGTAAAAAAATTAAGTCCTGCAGCAAATGTTAATGAGGGCTTTTGTCTTAACTAACCAAGGAGACTGCAGCACCTGACTATAGACTAGTACAGAAGACATTCCTTTCAAAAAACCCAGCCCACAAGCTGCGTATTGTGTGAAGACATTACAGATTAATAAATGATAGCACCATGGTTTTAGAAATGAAGTTAACGTTTCTGTAATTAACATTTAGTCCATCTTAATATTCTAATCACAGGCCAGAAATTAACTTTTTTAAGAACCCAAATTATTGTATGTGCAAGTAAGAAAATCTTAACCATAAAAAGTGAATTAAACTCTGCATAAAATTCTAAAATACTATCCCCTATTTTTTTAAAGGAATTAGGAACCAAAAAAACCCCTTTTCATTTGACTTAGTCAAACAGGGCACATTGTTTTATGCTTGTTTCTTTTAATCTTGATCACATCAAGATCATGTTGAAGTAAACCCAATGGTTGTCACTTTAAAATCTCTTTACCACATCACTGAGTATTCTATGGCAGAGGCAATACACATATTAAAGGCATCTTAATAAAGATGCAAAGGAAGAAAAAAAATACACATCTTGGAAGAAGACAAAATGGCAGGCAACTGGTACTTCAGCTCTCTGAAGGCAAAAATAAAAAAATATCTTTTACATGAAAGAATAAGTCAAGTTAAAGAGAAAGGGGGGGTGAAATGGGGACCATCATATTGAGAGAATAAGCTGACCTGCTCAAATTCAAAGTGCTAGAATTAAAGGTCTAAATTAAAATATAGTCTATGCCTCAGAGTTTAACACTGAACACAGTATGTGGTCATATTTCAATCCTCCTTCCGCTCCAGTGTCTGTGTGGCATGAATGCCGTTGCTGTACACAGGAAACGGAAGAGTGGAGAAAAGTCCTTCGGCAGTTGTGAACACATTCCCTGCAGGCATTTGGGTCAGACTGGCCGCGCTCACAGCACTTCCAAACGGTCCTGACATATTGAGTCGGTGAACGTGGTGGTAGAGCATTTCCATCGGCGTTTTAGGATCCAGGCCAAAGCTGGGGCTGTTAACGTCCACAAAGTTAACAGCGTGGGTGTTGGGGAGGAGATTGCCCTGCATGGCTAAAGTAACTTCAGCTGGAGCATACCGAATAGTGCCAGTGGTATAGACCCTCTGAGCAGCCGTGCTGGTGGCGGCAAGGGTTCCAGTTACCCTGTGAACCAAAGGAAGCACCACATTGCCTGCTTGCAACCTCTGGAGGGCTTCCAGGTCCCCAGTGTACAACAAAGAGTTGGAAGTGCTGGGGCCTCCAGGATGCTTGTCCCGTGGAGAGGCGGACAGAGGTGGTGACAAAGGGTCAGAGGATACGGGAGCCAAGGCGGAAGTGGATGAGGTGCTGAACTGAGATTTGCGGCTGGCAGTATTTTCAGTTCCTGGCGGGGTGAGGACAGAGTCTGGAATGGAGACATGTAAACTACTGCTGGCTTGGGGGGAAGGGAAGTGCTCTGAGTTGGGGGGCTTGGTCATACTATAGGGAGATTCGTTCCTTGAGATTTCCCTGTTGGGCGGGTAATTCCAAATGCTGCTATCGTTATCAAAATTGATAGGTTCCGAGATCTCCGTTTTGATTTTGAGCACTGAGGCACTGTTTGGCGATGAGAGCAGCTGGGGCTGGTCCACCAATGCGGAGTCAAGTCCGTTGGGGCTTGAGGTGCTAGACAGCCTTCTGCGGGTCATGCTGCCTCCTTTCTGCTTTTTCCTCCTCTTCTTCCTCTTTTGATGTTTGCTGGAAGACTGGGCATTGACTTCTCCTGCGCTGTCCGAGTCCTTGGCACTGTCTGAGGTCAACGATTCACAGTTCTGCAACCGCAAGTCCGATTCGCTCTCCACGTAGCGTTCCACCTTAATCTGCATAGAACCAAGAGTGCCAAAACTATCCTCCGGGGCCTTTTGATTCTCAAAGTCAGAATTTTCAAAGCTGTCATCGCTGTCTCTGCTGTCCTGGTTGCTGGAGCTGTTGCCATCATCGTTACAGTTCATTTCATTATCTGACTGGTTCCCAGACTTCTTCCTATCTGACTCGGGGTCTTCGCTGTTTTCCGACTGGTTTCCTTTTTCATCCGACTTTGAATTCTCATTGTCCTCTGAAGAACGGAAAGAAAAGCACAGAAACACCATTAAGAACAAGAAGGCAAGATTTAAAGCCCACTTAGAGGCCTAGTTGCCAGTGAGATATTATTACCGGTAATTTCTCTGGCAACAGCATCTGGCACAATGCATTTCCTTTCATGTGTGAAACCACAGCAAGTATCAAGCTGAGAGGGAGTTGGCTGCCCTTCATCTCCCTCCGGACTGTGAGTGGAAGTGGGGTACCTTTATGTCACATAGACGAAACGAGAACATACTTCAAATGGCACAGTGTCCATAGATCACATATGTAAAATTCGGTGATACTTTTGTTGTGACTGGGAGAGGACAAGGCTATGCAGATAGTGGCAAGAGCAGAAGTTTCTCCAGGCCTATTTTTGACTCTTGGAAATCGGGCTTCTCCTCTCTGAGGGGCAGTGGTAGCTCTGTGGGATGGAAGCATTTACTTTAGGCTGGGCTGGAGCTTCCAATCCCTCCTGCCTGCCACTACTGCACAAAGGTGAAAGTTACTTCTGTTGCTCTGCTCACTTTATTCTCTGGCCCTGGCCACCACTGGAATGTGGCCCATGCAGGGGCGCCATTTCCATGGTGTGGAGGCTTTTATAGCCCCCCAGTGCTTGGTAGGAAGGGTCTCCCCTCCCCCAAATCTTGAGGAGGCCTGACAGGAAGTCAATCCCGACCCTGCACAGCCTGGCTGCACTGTGTTGGAAGAGGAGCACGGCCTGACGTCACATGCAATGTACAATCCGAGTGACGTCACACGTCAGCCCCCCCCCCCCAGTGCTGGGTGTAATTCAGCACCTGGGGGCCCCTGGAAGATTGCCCAGAAGAGAATGCAGCTCCCAGACTGAAACAGGTTCCGGTCTTCCTGTCCTTGCTTTATAGTGTATGTGTGTGTGTGTGTGGAATATGTTCTTTTCCCTTTCCTTCCCCCTGAAACATAGTGCAGGAAGGGGGGGTTAGCTTCATGGCATGTGTGGCCCTTAGCCCCAGTCTTTTCTTCCAGGATGCTGACTACAAGCTGCTAAGTGCTAGAGCATGGGTAGGCAACCTAAGGCCCGGGGGCCGGATGTGGCCCAATCGCCTTCTCAATCCGGCCCGTGGACAGTCCAGGAATCAGCATGTTTTTACATGAGTAGAATGTGTCCTTTTGTTTAAAATGCATCTCTGGGTTATTTGTGGGGCCTATCTGGTGTTTTTACATGAGTAGAATGTGTGCTTTTATTTAAAATGCATCTCTGGGTTATTTGTGGGGCATAGGAATTTGTTCCTATTTCCCCCCAAAAATATACAGTGGTACCTCGCAAGACGAAAAACGTGCAAGACAAAAGAGTTTTCCGTTTTTTGAGTTGTTCCGCAAGACGAATTTCCCTATGGGCTTGCTTCGCAAGACGAAACGTCTTGCGAGTTCTTGCAAGTTTGTTTCCTTTTTCTTAAAGCCGCTAAGCCGCTAATAGCCGCTAAGCCGTTAATAGCCGCTAAGCCGCTAATAGCCGTGCTTTGCAAGACGAAAAAACCGCAAGACGAAGAGACTCGCGGAACGGATTAATTTCATCTTGCGAGGCACCGCTGTAGTCTGACCCACCACATGGTCTGAGGGACGGTAGACCAGCCCACGGCTGAAAAAGTTGCTGACCCCTGTGCTAGAGCAGGCCAGTTCCCTCTTCTTCCTAATTTCACCTCCGCTTTCCTTCTCCTCTCAGCTGACACCTCAGCATTCTCTACATCCTGGAAATTTGTTGGGCTTTATTGGGCTGTTTTCCCCAGGTGCTGTTCTTCACCTTGCTGCTATGCTCCAGACCTAGTGATGTTCCAGGGCACCGCAGGGTGGCAGGTCTGTGTGGAATTGTGACTGCCACCAAAAAACGACGGACAGCATTCAGCAAAATGATCCTTTGAGATGAGGGGTGGGGGGTAGGGTGGTGTAGGGCACCTTAAATGTTAATTCTCAAAAAATTTCTTCCCTTAAAATTTCTTCTGAGAAGTTTCAGTTCAGGTCTAAACAAACCCAAATACCCCCAAACTCTACTGATATATAAAAAAGAAACAAATCAACACTGGAAGTTAAGAACTATAATTGTATTCCAAACTCTCAAACAAATAGGGTACTCTCTATTAAATACTTGCAGGCATATCTTGGACACTTTTTTATCCTGCCTAAACTTTCTTGATTAGCCAGGCATTTGAATGATTATTTTGAATTGTTTTTCTAGTATTTTATCCTTTATTGGCCTTGTATGCATTGTGGTTCGTCACACCATGTTATACGAGCTGGCAGTATATAAATGTTTTTTTATTAAATAAATAATGCTGGATGCATAGAAGTCATACAGATTGTGGATATTTCAAAGAAGCATGAGTACTCTGAATTTATATTTTTAGGATATATTTTGTTACCTTTCAAAAGTACCATTAGGCAGTGATGTAGCATGAGAACTGCAAGATCAACTGATAAGCCTGTGACTATAATTCCTAACTTTCCTTTTTTGATGCTGTGAAGTTAAAAAGCAAAACCAACTCCCCACCTCCCTGCCAGAGACTGTTTTAAGATGCAAGGCAACAAAAAAATCTGAATGCTTATGTTACCTGAGTTGTCCTTTGAATCTGATTCAGAATCGGAGGTCTCAGAGGACTCTGAGGTTTTCTCTGGCAGATGAGGGAGCTGTGCAATATCCATTGGAGTGTCCTTATATTCTTGGTTGCTAAAGAAGGAGAGATGGCAAATATAAACACAAATTTATGACTTGGAGCTTGATCGCCTCCGCTTTTCCTCAAATCTCTGGGGCAAAACATGCAAATAAACAGCACGGCAAAGCAAACATGCAAACACATGTTATCTCCTTCCAGTTCTTCACAGCAGAAGTTTTATGGAAACTTCTTTCAAATGTTACCATCAATATTTCTACCCTGAATGTCTGCTACTGCTCAGGTATCAGTACCAGAACATTTCTGGTTAACCAAGCAGCCAGATTGTGCTGACGTCTCTACAAAAAAAAATTCTGTCATTCCTATCTTTGAAGTGCAGAGTTTGTTACCCCCTTCAAATCTTTTTTGACATCTTACGATGGTTCCACCTCTACTTTTGCATAACTCTGGTGGAGATGTTTGCCTCTAGGTAATGATGCCACCCACAGTAGCTGGGGCAACCCAGGAAGATGGGCAGCATATAAATACAGCAACAGCAGCAACAACATTGCTCTGAAGAATATCAGTGGCTGATTAAAACATGTGAATCAGCTCAAAAACTGTACTGTTTAAAATTCAATGCCAGGGTAGCTGAAGACGGAATGAAGCATACAAAGAGAACCAAGTAAGTTTATGTAGCATTAGAGCTTCCAATCACTTACAACTGTTGAATGGTTTCTTTAAATGTAAAGGTTCATCACTGTTCCACCCGATGTGTATGTCTTTAAGGGGCCAGAGCAAGGACCAGAACTTTACAGCTGTGAAACATAGCAGGTGCTGCTGAGTTGTATTGATTAAGCTGTGTTGGCAATTGGGTGTAGTATATAAGGAGCAGCACCTAGCTCTCCCATTGCCCTGGGGGATGGGTTGGTGGTTGGGTCTGGTTTGCTGTTGATGTATTTAGTGTAAAATGAGTTTTTCTTTTTCTTATTAAAACCTTGTTTAAGTACTTTTTGAGTCCCTTTTTAATGCATGGTCTCCTCAGCAAGCTCTCTGCAGCGCCACCATACTGCAAATAGCCAACAACAACCACTCCTAAAGCTTGCATTTGAGAGCCTCTGAAAGAGCTGGTGGTGGCCACAGATCTTTCATATAAACAAATAAAAATATGGAGGTTGCTAGAAAGCAAAAGCAAGCCTGTATTTATGAACTTTTAACATTGGCTCATGCTGAGCAAGTCTCCCACTCCTGCAATGACGCCAAGAGTCAGCTCTACTTAAGAAAAGCTTAAAGGGATTTCAAATGATGGGCAGCAGTGCCATGGTAGGGCACCCACTTCTGGTTATTCACTTGGCTTTTCTTTCCTGTCTCCTATAATCAGCATGGCTGTTGCAGTCCCTTTCCCATCCATTGCTCCAGCGATGAAATTAACTAGCCTTCCTCCAAAGCGATTGAAGGGGCAACAAATGACCTGTTTGTCACCCTCAACAATTCCACATGTCCCCCCATGTGTGTATCTCTATTTAAAACTCCATTCCTAAGGAGCCTTCTTGCAATCAACAGGACTTTTGAAAACAAATGCTTAGAACTGGGGTGTTACTGTGCAAGCTACTTTACAAGTCTAATTCCATTGGTCCCACAACTCGACATCTGAATGGTCATTATTGTTTCCATCTTACAGATAACAGAACTGAGGTTGGGAAGGGAAGACCCTGTGTAAAATGGAACTCTTCACATTCTTTGCCATCTACCAAGAACTCAGCTGAGGCAGGTACCGCCAACATTAGAATTCTCCTGGAACAGCATGCCCGGTGTTTTCCTATATACAATTTATAGGGCTTACAATCTGAGCATTTCACCCATACTCCCAGTGCTTCTGAACTCCAAAAATGCCTATAGTAAGTAGGTCTTCTGAAGCTACAAGTGAACAAAAATGACCTGACGGGGACATAAGCTAAAAATATGTTAGGAAAATCATACAATAATAAGCTATTGTCCAGAATTCTATGACAGGCAAAGATAGCATGCTAGCAAGGGCTGGCTGTGAATCAGGCTCTGTAATAAAGCCATTAGTAAGCAAAGGCAAGACGGGAATTTGAGAGATGTCCAGAATCGAGCAACCCTATGAACATCTTTCTATTACGATCAGTAGATACCCTTCTGAACATTCACTTCCTTCTATTCTTTGACATTGCCCATTCAACATGACTCATGCAGTGACAACAAAAATGCAGATAACGGAACTGACAGAAAGCTATACCTCAGAAGGTAATTGACCCAGATGACGTTCTTCTCATTTGCATTCTTGGCATTGATCGCGATGGTGGCACTCGACTGTATCCAAATATACCCCCCATTCTTCTGCATCCAGCGGTAGTACTTCGTTACACACTGACCCTTGTTGAGCACTGGATTGAGGGAAACAAAAGGAGCAAAGAAATGCCGCTAGCATTGCACTTAAAGGAGAATCTTCCCCACAAAGGGAGCACAACACATATACAGGGAGAGGGGAGGCCTTTGTCCTGCCAAATTTAATAAAAAGCATTAGAATGACAAATAAATCCAGCCATTTCCTAGAGACCTGACAGAGAAGCAAAGGTTCGCCTCCATCCGTACTGCGATTTTAATCTGCTTTTGGCAGCTCACGTAAGTGAGGAGCAGCAAAAAGGAGTACAAATCTCCACGAACTCATTGAGCAAAGAATCCTGTGTGGACATTTCCAATGCACTCAACATCAAATTGTGTGTGTGTGTTTTAAAAAAAGTTAAATTTCTATGTGATTTATTCATAGCTCCTGGGTAAACCTCTTTGAGATTCTGGCTATTTGAAAGGTTTGGGAAGATACGGTACCCTAGTTCTTTGATCATTCCTCTTCATTGCAGGCGATATCAACTACTGAACTTACACATCTGTTTCTTTTGATCTTGTCAAACAGAATTTACAGTCCTCAGATGAACCAAATCTCCAATGGTCAGCAGGGGGAATGTCTGCGGAGACTTTGCTTAATACCAGAGCAAAATAAATCCACCAAAGAGCTGAGGAAGGAACTGTGGCCTAAGGGAGTCGAAGAATTGAGCGTGTTAAAGCCAAAAGTCTCTGCACGGTGTCTGAAATTGGTCCAGAAACGGAAGGACAAGTGAAAACAATCACTGTGCTTAAAAATGCTTAAATATACGTACAGATGTTCAGATGTGCTTCAGACCGGCACCTTGCCAAGTGAAAACGGGCTATGTAGCTAGATACGTTTGTCTCCATGAAAGGGGAGAAAGCTATACATCATCCACTGGAATGAGGTAGTGTGTGTTTGGCATGGATTTAAAGAACAAGTTTGCTGTTCTTAGGACTTCAGCTCGTATTTCTTCCTCTCGTCTGCATTTGTTCTTAATCTGGCAAAGTCTTGCACGCTAGAGGGCAGTGTGCATTCACATACATCTCTGCTTTTGGCATGTCCTTGTCTCCGTCTGCTAAAATGAAAAACCTCTAACTGCTGTAATAAATTTGGCTAAATTAGCTGCTAAATGGTTATCTCAAGTAATATGTATTTGCATTAATCATCTTGCTCTAAACCAGAACAAGCCAGAGTCCTAAAGACGTAGTAAATTCATATTGTCCATTTAATTATGGCTAATAAGTGCTTCATATACAATAGTTTCATGAAGTACATTTTGATTTTTTGGGGGTGGGGGGGTAAGAAAAGACGGGTAAAAGAAGTCACTTTGAGTAGGAATTGTATTTAAACCTGTTAAACTTCAAACTCGGAACTGGGACTGCATCTTTAAAATTAGATATACCTTCAAATCAAGAAAACGGTATCAAAACAACCTGTGTTTATCAGCACCAAAACCTGGGCATGTCCATGTGAGGCTAGATTTGTATCAGCATCAAAATCTAGACAAGTGTGGAACTGCGGTTTTATTTTCATAGAGAAGAAGAGGAAGGCAAAGGGAATGAGGTTTTTCTATTTTTTATGCTCCCTTTTCACACAGGATCCCATGTTTCCCAGCTGGTTCTAGGAACCATTACACCCCCTCTGTTCAGGCTCTTTACCTCCAGCAAAATGGGTTGTGGCTGTTACTTCTAGACTCAGCCCCCCACAAGCTGGTGTTTTAGCTGCCCGCTGCTAAAACCAGGAAGTACTTGGGTTCAAGCTAAGCTGCTGCAGTGGCAGCTGTCCAGTCTCTATTACTCTCCATCTCACTTGCAAAACTATAGCCAGGTCTTGTCTTGGGTTCAGGCATGATATACAGCAAGCAGTGTTCATCAGCTGAGTTCAAGGCACACAAGCAGCACTCCCAATAGCATTTGGGGGCTGAAACATCACTCTTTGCTCTGCAAATGAATAATTTTGTTTGTGACAGATAGAGGAAGTCAGAAAATGAGGAAAATAATTAAGCAGAGACTAGATGTTTCTTTTGTTGGATGGAGTTCCTATACCAATTTCAGCTTCAATGGCAACAACCCCTTTGCAAGACTGTTTGCATTTCTTATTAAAAGCTAAAGGTTGCAATTCAGCTGGCTGAAGATCTTTGTCAAATCTCCAGGCGTTTGCAGTCAGAAGTAAGCACTACTGAGCGCAATGGAACTTACTTCCAGGAAGCTATGTAAAGGATAGCATCCCGTCTGATCTTAACACATCAGGCGTTTTGCTATATACTGTTGGTCTTTGGTGTGTGTGTGTGTGTGTGTGCGCGCGCACACACACACACACACACACACAGACACAGTAATAGATCAAGATGCCTTCTTGCATGGCTATAGACACTGTCATGATGAGCCTCTGCACTTCCAAATTTAACACAACACCAGTTCCTTCCCAAAAACTCTTTAAGATGAAATGGAACCATCCCCATTGTAGCATGGGTTTTCAAGGGCCGATGACTTAAGTCCACCATAATTTGCTTCACCAGAGGCTGTAAGTGGAGATGGGTATTATTATTATTATTATTAATTTATTATTATTATTAATTTTATACCGCCTTTCACCTGAAGGTCACAGGGCAGTTTATAAAAACACAAAAATACATAGCATAGTAACTAGCAAACCAATACCCTCCCTACACAGAGTTGAAAGGGCCATAGATGGATTAATTAGCCAAAGACCTGGAGAAGAGCAATGTTTTTGTCTGGCACTTAAAGACATGTAACAAAGGTGCCAGGCGAGCCTCCCTGGGGAGAGAATTCCACAAATGGGGAGCCACCACAGAAAATGCCCATTCTTGTGTTGCCACCCTCCATATCTCTTGTAGCGGAGGCACACGAAGAACAGCCTCAGATGATGATTGCAGGGTCCAGGCTGGTTCATATGGAGACAGGTGGTCCTTGAGGTATTGTGGTCTTGAGCCATTTAAGGCTTTATAGGTCAAAAAGAGCAGAGGCACAGTGCCTCGGTCTTATCTGGATTGAGTTTCAGTTTCGTGGCTCTCGCCCAGTCCATTACTGAGGCAAGACAACAGCCCAGCACATCCACTGCCACATCTGCAGATGTAAAGGAGAAGTAGAGCTGTGTGGCACCAGCATATTGCTGGCAACCTACTCCAAAACTCTGGATGATGCCACTCACTGGTTTCATGTTGATGTTGAGCATGGAGGATAAAACTGAACCCTGAGGAATCCCACATTGATGGATCCATGGGGTCAAAGAGGACTCCCCAAGCATCACCCTCAGGAAATGACCATCCAAGTAGGACCGGAACCACTGCAAAGCAGTGCCACCTGCCAACTCAGACAGCTGCTCCAGAAGGATAGCATGGTATCAAAAGCCAGTGAGAGGTCAAGGGGAAATTAACAGGGACACATTTTCCCTGTCTCTCTCCTGACAGAGGTCATCATATAGGGCGACCAAAAAAGTTTCTGTGCCAAAACCAGGCCTAAACCTTAACTGAAATGGATCTAGAAAATTGGTTTCCTCCAGCAGTGCCTGGATCTGCCCCCCCATGCCCCTCAAAGTATTTTTCCTCAATTCCTGTTATTTTTGATCCTGTTCTTTCACAGTTAGCCTTATTCCCCAAACTGTTTCTTTCATCTTCCCTCCTTGCTTCATGTCTTCTTCCTATATAGCAGCTCCCTGCTTTTACTCCCTTCATGTCTATTCCCACTTATTTAATTCTATGTATTTATCTCTTCTAATTTTCTCCAACACCTCTTCTTACCCTTTGCCCCCCCTTCTGAAGCAGCTGAAGTCAGTGTCCTCCTCCTCCAACCCAGCTTCCCACCATTCAGGGCCACCCCCCATTTCTTCCTCCTCCTACTGCTTCAGAACCTGCCAATCCAAACCCGATCCCAACAGCACTACAGGGCTCTTGACAATGTCTCACCATAGTGGGGAAGACTGTGACCAAGTGCTTGCTCACTCTGCTGTCCACATGCTAGCTAACGGTCAATGGGCAACTTCAAGCCCCCTGCTCTCTGTTCTAGTGGCCCCTGTCTTTAAGAGAGACAGCCTTTCAAAGTAAGAATTGTTCCCTATATAGTAGGCAGCATTTTGGGGGTGAGTGCTGGCCCAAGACCTTTTGCTGCCTGACGCAAAGCCCGGATCACATCCCTGTGCCATGGCCGACACTTCAGAATGTCTTGCTGCCTTAGCCAGATACCAATTCTTGCATTCATCTATCCCACCTGATGAAGCTGTGTTATTAAAAAGCTGGGTTTTTCTGGGTACCTTAGGTGTCCCACCCATTTGTAGGGACCCTTGTCCAGTCCTATCCTTTTCCCTGCTTGGGGGTTCACTGACCCAGCCCACCCACAGGCAGGTTAACAACTTTATTAATGGAAGGTGTGATCACATATTTTCCATGGGTGGGATTCAATTAAGAAGCCCTGTCAGTAGAAGCTCACACAAGGATGTCGGCTTGTACAATAAGGATTCCCCCTTCCTTCCCCCTCTGGACCCCCAAATTGGTCCAGCTGGACCCCCAGAACAGCATGCAGGGGGAAGAGAGGGGGAATTGTTCTGCCTAGTAACCTGAATGCTTGCCCTGATGCATGCACCGCAAAATTTGATTCCTCTTCATATAACGAGAGAGAGCCAACGAACTGGAAACTTGTATATGCATTTTAATTTGACTCGAAAAACTTTTTGACAAAGTGTTTTGACATTACAATAAATTGACAGCAAGTTCAGTCTGTTCTATTTTGTAGAAGCAGCAAACATTTGCAATTTGGGTTATAGTGTTTTGTAAACAAGCTATAAGTTGACCAGATTTCTGCATTTATATCTAATCAAAAGGCTCTTTTGCTTTTTTGTATTCATGTCTGAGGAGCAATTCTCATTCACGGAATGGTTAAACTGCATGGCTAAGCAAAAAGGTGGCACAATACTAACTACCTACTGTAAAGCTTTTCTGTCAAACCACGGCTGCATCCGTGTTGAAACAGCAATTTAATGCAAATTCTTCTGAGTTTGTAATTGTTCTGATTGAGGTTTGGGAAGAAAAAAATTGGAGGAAAGGCTTCCCTACAGGTTTTAATGTCTTAGAATATCTCCGTTCAGCAAAATAGTTCAGCAGTTCAGGATTCTGATCAACTGTTGATGAAATAATCAAGTGATTGTGTGCGCATTTGAGAAAACAAGGCCCTTGGAGTTTTAGGAAGCAGCAAGAGTGCACCTCCTTCAAATACATAGCTTTGAACTTCATAAATGCTGCCTCCCTTGCAATTAATAATGAAGGCTGCAATCCTGCACATACTTATTTTGAGCTAAGTCCCATTGTAGACATTCCTAGGATTAAACCATTAATTCTCATAGCTTCCCTTTGAAATGCATGCTTGTTACCATTAGGAAAACAGACATGGTGTGGGATAAGTACTGGAACACATGTGAACTTTTATTTTAGAAAACCATTTTGTTTCAGGCATCACTGAAGTTACATAGATGTGACCAGCTCTGTATTTTTACAAAGCTGGTGCTCATTCCTCTTTTCATAGCTATGTAAACCAACAGTTATATTAAGGGGATTTAAATGTATGTGGGGGAGAGAAGAGGATGCCACCAGTGAGTGTCACTGTAGACAATGGGATGACCAAAACAGAAACAAAATCATGTTTCCAAAGTTGATACCAAATGAAGCCAATTTAATCAAAGACAATTACCAACCAAGAACAGACGTTCTCTTGGAAGAGACCTTTGCATTATCTATACATTTATGTTTGCTAAAAACTGGTTGCAAGATTTTGTTGAATCCATTTACAATGTTATCACTTATTTTGTTAGCATGCAAAATGCACACTGCATAAGAAGCGCTTTATGAAGGGAGTACAAAATCTATAGACTGATTTATCTTGGGGCAAATATACTGCAAAGGACTGCACACCACTTCTAGCAAAGGGGTGCTAGCTTTGTTTTGGAATTTTGCAAGCAGTGAAATTACAGCAAAAGAAATTCACGTTCTTCCCAGGCATCTAATTTTGTGAGTAAAACAAAACAGGTCAGTACAAGTTTGTTCCCAGAAATGTGTGTTGTTGTTTTTTTAAAAAAGAACATGGTTTCTTCCTGTAAGGCTCTTCTGAGAAATCAAAGCCAAAAGCTTTCTAAAGAGCGAGTTGTGTTTTATAGGAAGGAAATAGTTTAATTCAGTTTGAAGAGGAGATGAAGAAATCTCATATCAAAAGCAGTCTTTTAAAGTGAAACAGCTTACAATAGGACATTTCACTAGGGTACAAATGCATTTAAAAGCTACAGTATATTGTGTATTCAGGTAAGTATAGAGTAAATAGGAAATGATGAGATCAGCTTACAGTGAAGCCTTCACATCCTCGCTGCCTTCACAAAGCCCCATTATAGTGGAGGAAATTTGGAGGCTGAATCTGTGCTATTTATTCCTTCCGCAAAAATAACCTTATCAATGAGCGTAGGGAACATTGATATTCAATTTGTCCTGCTATGAAAATATTGTTAATTTATCAGGAGGCGGAAAAGCATCACAATTGGATACCTAGCTGTAAATACCAGTTCTCTTTTTACATTCACAAAACTGGCAGATGAAACATGAAAAGGAATACTGACTCTTTAATCTCCTCTTCTCCACCTAAGGCCCAAGGCAAGCTGACAGGGTAACTTCATTCTGGAAACAGAGTAGTGCTTCTTCTTCTTTTTTTAAAGAAAAATTCTGGATTACTTTTTCTTCTGCTTTTGAAAACTGTGCACTATAGGGGGATATACCTGGCACTGACTTAAAACAAGAACAAGTTTCTCTATCTGAAAAGTTATAGTCCTTGATGCTTACAGGAAGGTCATTTTCAAAACCCATGGGGGAAATAGCATCACAGACAGAAAGAGTACATTAAGTGCCTTATTTGTTTGTAACAGATACAGTATTTTTAAAATATAACAGCTCCCAGAATCAACGGAGCCTTTGATGTTTATCTTTTCTACAGATTTCATAATTAGTGAGCTAGATGTTTTGAATAGTAGGCAACTGCTAATTGATTTTTTATAATAAAAAAACATGCCCACACAATATTTAGCAAACTTCTGTTATGCTTGATACCTAAATGAATTATGAGCTCAGCATCCAGAGAGACCACCTACACATCATCTCCTTTCTCCAAAAAAAACAGACTGGAGAGATGCATAGGAAACATACAATAGCTTCTGGTCCCTGAATGCAGTTTTATCTACATTACGGAAGCTGTTCATAAATGTGATTGTGGCCTTACTTAGGGATGAGATAATTTCGGAGAAGCAATCTCCATCACCATGGAGAGCCAGTATGGTGTAGCGGTTAAGAGTACTGGACTAAGATCTTGGGAGACCAGGGTTCAAATCCTCTCAGGCACGAACCTCACTGGGTGACTTAGGGCCAGTGACTGTTTCTCTGTATAATTTACCTCACAGGGTTGTAAGGTGACAGGCATAACAATTTATGCTACCTGGAGCTCCTTGAAGGCAAGGTAGGATGTAAATGTAATAATAATGATACTATTATAATAATTTCTGAAATAGTGCAAGTTTGGTGCAGGGTAACAACCAAACTTTGTGTGAATGATAACTCCCTACGAAACCTCTGTTGAGCTATCTCTTTTCTTACAAATGGGTTGGCTCCAAAGAACAGCAAGGAGAAGGGAAATCAATGACCACTACAGTGGTGCCCCGCAAGACGAATGCCTCACAAGACAAAAAACTCGTTAGACGAAAAGGATTTCCGTTTTTGGAGTCGCTTCGCAAGACGAATTTCCCTATGGGCTTGCTTCGCAAGACGAAACGTCTTGCAAGTTCTTGCGAGTTTGTTTCCTTTTTCTTAAAGCTGCTAAGCCGTTAATAGCCGCTAAGCCGCTAATAGCCGTGCTTCGCAAGACAAAAAAAACCGCAAGACGAAGAGACTCACGGAACGGATTAATTTCGTCTTGCGAGGCACCGCTGTAGTTAATAATGCACCTGCAAGTGCTTGCACAATGGTACTCCTCAGAGTCTGTGACAGAGGCAGGGGGCCAGGGGACTGACCCAGGAGAGGGGGCCAATGATTTATGGTGCCACCCACAAGACAGGAGCCCTGAGGTCCTGCCTGACTTGTCTTATCTGAGCCTGTTGCCCTGAGGAAGATGAAGGAGGACCTCAGAGCTGACCAGGAACCTGGGCAGCTGGTGTGAAGAGCTCCAGTCCCAGGGCAAGGATGTCTGGATCCATAGGATAATTGGCAGAGTAGTGTTCTATTGGGGGCCCTGCTCCCTCTGCACCTTCTCTGGGGAGACTTGGCAGCGCTGAACGCTAACATGAATCCTGGCATTCTGGACAGAGGTGCTGCTGACTGGGAAGGGACAGAACAGTATCAGAGAAATATTTGAGGCTATGCCAAGTGGACAAAGCCAAAGTGATCACCTCCCCCCCCCCTTTTTGAGCCACTTGCTCCAGGCATCCTTCCATTTCTTTTCCCCTCAAACCATTCTGCGTAAGCAGACTCCAAAGAGATCAGATGGACTTTAAGTTAAATTGAGCAGAAACCAGGAGACAAGCTTCCCGGAGTTCTCTTAGTTCAATGTAGTGTTCAATGAAGGAGAAGAATTGTGTGGTTGACAATATGCCCTTTTGCTGCAATACATTTTGGTGTTTACATTCAACTATAACTCTTTTCTCAAGCAGTGCTATGCTGAAATCTATTCTTCAACTTCTCAAAAGTTTTCTTCCCCTGTTTTTCTGCCTTATTCTCAGGTCACTTTTTAATTTCTTTAGCATTTCTGGGGCTGAGGGTTTTTGCATTTACCTTATCACTGTGAGGTGGTCAAGGGTAGTACGTGTCTCTCTCTCTCTCTCTCTCTCTCTCTCTCTCTCTCTCTCTCTCTCTCTGTGTGTGTGTGTGTGTGTGTGTGAGAGAGAGAGAGAGAGAGAGAGAGAGAGAGAGAGAGAGAATTTCTTTCTAGCAAACATTTCTCCAGCATTCTGCAGCCTCCCTGGGTGCCAGCACTTCCTGACATGGAAAGGGCCCTTGAGAGGAGTTACCTCACCTTCTCCTCCCTTGGACTTTAATCGATGTGTGGAAATGGAAGAGTACAGAGCGCAGATCACTGGTGAGGTGAATTGTAAGAAATTAAACACCCCTCAGCCACCTCAAAAAGTGAAAGTGCAACAAAAATCCTGGACCCCATCCATGGGAATTACACTAAAATATTCTCCCCCCCCCTTTAACAATTGTCACATGCAATTTCTTTTCTCATTAGTTGGTGAATAGGGTTGGTGTGAAAAGAAAGAGGGAGAAATTTTCAGCACAACACTAATTTTAAGCAGCGCCACATTATGTTTGAATAACAAGACTAAGTGTTATCCCTAGTAGGAAGAGGCACCATTTAGGTCCACTTCAGGCAACAAAAGGTCTTGTGCAGGCATGGGTTTTGAGAATCTTTTGTCCACTGATGTGCCATTCTGTGTTGTGTGCGTGTGTGTTTTCCCCCCTTTCATTTCAACTGCAATAATATCACATTTTGCATCAAAAGGTCAGTGTCTGTCTACGCGGTAGATACTCCAGCTGACCAGTCACCGCAGTTAGCTACTCTTGCCAATGCTTATGCTGCAAGATAAATTCTCTCTCCATTGTTGGTCTGACTTCTAAGTTAGCTCACTCAAAAATCATCTAAACCCAAGACATACCATCACATTAATTTAAAATCAATCTCTTTTGCTTTAGTGATTATCATAAACTTGTACAACAGTGACATTCATTTGTATATTTTAGCATTTCACAGCAGCCACAAAATGCAAAAGGCTGACATTGGAATCAGTTTGATTTCTTTTATGATTGAAGATATTAAGCACTACAAGAGCATTGAAATTTCGATATGATTAGGATCAAAATTCCTCAGGATCAAAACACTCCTTTTTTCCCCCTACAGTTTTACTAATTGTGTGCTACTTGACATTGTAGAGTTATTCCACAGCATGATAGCAAAACTTGTGAAGTGTGTTTTTACTGTCAAGAATTATCGAGTCATTCTATCTGGGCTTTTTTATGTGCTTAAGGTTATTAAAAGAACAAGAAAAATATAATTGATATGTACAAGTTAAAAGGCTTAGTTCATTTGTAGCTGGGAGACTGAACCACTAAGTAATATTAAATGTGTCAATAGAAATCTTCAAATGAATGTACACAAAAGCAGCCATGTATGTATGTGTAACTGGTTTTGGAGAAAACTCTTCTCTCTGAATTGAAGGGCAAGATCGCTTGGCAAAAAGGAAGCAGTGAATAAAATGGTAGTGAAGCAGCCTTTTTTTAAAAAAAAAAATCTGGATTATTTCAGTTACTGAAAACCGAATAGGAGTATATCAGAGAGAATGCTACCAAACATATTCATCAGAGACCTTTGCTTTATGGGAAATGAACTGCCCTTGCTCGCTGTTCCTAAAGAATTGTGTTTCTTATAGCTGTAAATCAAGTCTTGAAGAAATAGGAGGATGTTCTCCAAGCAATAGCTAAGGGTGACAAGTATCTTTTTGTCAGAGTCAGGTTTATGAATTTAGACCTCAATTAAGATTCCAAAATGGAAAAGAACATATTATATCTGTGGCCATGCAATGCTAGTGACAATGTTCCTACAAGCAATATATCCATTTTTAAAATCCTGGTATATTGTCCTATATTCGTCCAGAAGTATATTCATGACATCCTCTGGAGGTCTTGACTCCTCTACATCCTGTCTGGGTTCCCAGCCAGAAAGTACTTGATGTTACTGTTCAGTGAACATCATTAATTTTTTCAATTAATTGAGGAGACATATGCTTCTACATTATGTGACACCCATTCATTCTCCCCTCCGCCCCAGTTGCAAATGGACTTGCTAAATCAGAACAGGGCAACAGTGTTGTGCTAGAACAGTGCCTCTTAAAGAGCCTTTTTCATATATTAAAGCAATGGGATGTATATTCATTAGCTTTGTCCCTCTTACGGTTATCTGAATGCAGAATACTAATACATTTATTTATTTTTTTAAAAAAAACAAGGCTACAAGGGGATTTATTTGACAGGAATTTAGCATGGAGTTGGTAAAGAGGCCCCCAATTTTAAATAGTTTACTCCAGAGTAGTTCCTCAGCATTAATTCCAGCTATGTTAAATAATTGCAGCCAGGGGGCTCTGCCAGTGGAAAAGCACAGCATTTCCCCCACTCTTCCTTATCAAAGATGAGGGTGGAATGCAAATGCATCCCACCACAGGCCCAAATACTTCTGATGCTGGTTGTATAAAAATGTACCAGCGCAATGTCCTATGTGCTCAGCATCACATTTCAACTGAGTCTCTGATAACTATGCATGCAACACTATGCACAGTGCCCATAAAATGATACATAAAGCAATAGCAAACTCGTTAGTAGCACAGCAGCTGCGGTATGAAGGGCCGTATCACTAGTCAGCTTATCTCACAAGCATTCTCAAATAAAGGACCTGTCCATCTTACACGACTGGAAAGCAATGTAAAGCCAGTCGCCACAGGAGCTGTACCATGTCCTGCCACCCCAGAAAAGTTTTACCAGAAAAGAATGATCCCTGCGTGCTTTGGGGAACCCTTTCTAGGCCTTGTCCACACTTATTAACACTCATAAATCACTGTTCTCCGCAGTCTCCAGACCTCATGGCACCATCTGCCTTTTAAAACTATTCTTTCTTTTCCGCAGCCCATTTTGGGCCATAGGATGTTGTGATGGTCACTAGTATAAATGGCTTTTTAGACAGAATATATAAATTTACGGGGAACAGGTCTATCAACTGTTAGCTATGATAACTAAGGACTAGAGCTGTCAACCAATTAAAAGATTTATACTGACCGAGGTTGCAATCCTACGCTTATTCAGGTGGGGGTAAGTTCTGTCAAATTCAATGGGGTTTACTTCTGAGTAGACACATAGGGTTTCACCGCAAACCCTCATTGGCAATCATAAATGATTGAGGGGAGGGGAGCATTTTACAACAGAACCATTCCCAAGGTTACCCACAAAGAAATGTACAATATGCAAGGAATAGTTCAAGAGCAGTTGTAAGGCCAGTTCATTTTGACATGCCTTGAAGTACTTACAGTCTAAGTGACTGTGCCTGATCCCTTCCACATCTTCAGCATGAATGAAGTGGTAACATCTCTTCCCTACGATATCTACAGGGGTCAGATCCATGTAATCACTAATCCTATGAAGGAAGAAAATAGAGCCTATAAGTTGAGCAATAAGTAAGTCAATAATAATATAAGAACAATGCATCATGTTATATCCACACCCCAAAAACAGCACGTGTGTATCTGCTTGCCAAGACATTCTTGAAATTCCAGTTGCACATTACCCTGCTGTGCTGGCACAGACATTGCTATGTCCCTAGCCCATGCTCTTATCTGCAGACACAGGAAATTCTAAGATTGGTTCCTACAAAATGGGCATCTGAAGAAATGTTTTTCATCACTGCAGGACACTCATGACATTGCTTCTTTCTATGCACAGATGAGGCACAAACTAAGATCGTGATATTTTCCATTTGTCTCTTTTAAAGGAAAGCTGCAGATACCAGCCAGTTAAATTAAATGCAAAGCAAATCTTTGTTGGGTCCACTCATGTCATACAACAGCCACTAAGATAATATAATTCCTTAAAATACAAAGCACCTCATTAAAAGAGCAAGATATTTCAAGGTTACATAATAAAATGAGAACATGCTATGCTTATGCTAAATGATTAGAGATACCTTTCATTTCAACAGATTGGTCTTCTATTGGGTATATTCATGGGGGGGGGGGGGGGAAAGGCTCTTCAACTGTTTCCTGGCACAAAGTCCAAAACTGACATTTCAAGCGATATAATTTAAATGCTGAGACATACAGATGCCTGGGGGTGTTCTCTTTTCTAGTCTTATTCAGCTGGGAGCAACGCTTTCACTCCTGGCTCTTTCAACTGGGACTTTGTGGTTTACTCCACACAGAAACTTTTAAATCCTTTCAGTACCTCTTTCTGCTCTATGCTCTGCTCAGCCTCTCTCTGTGTGTGTATGTCTCTGTCATTGATTGTCCAGATGTCAATGTCCTCAGGCTTCAGTGGAAGGGAGGGGGGGGAATCCTCAAAATTGAAAATCATGTTGGGTGAATCAGCCTCGTCTGCACAAACATTTGAAATAGGTTCTACACACACACACACACACACACACACACACACACACACACACACGCCCTCATTTAGAAGACATAATTCATTTTTATGCTTTAAATTCTGCCACCCACAAATGCCTCTTTTAGAAACATTTAGCCATGAAGTTCCCAAGGGTACATTTTGCAGGGCTGCTCCCCTATGGCAGAGGTTTAAGACTAGTTTAGAGATAGAGCTATCAAAGTACAAACAGGGTTCACACATTTAGAGTGCAGAGATAACCAGCAGAGTGTTACTCCCTATAGTCACTCTGAGAGACAGTAAGAACTAGGTGTGATAAAAATATTGCAGTGAATTAGGGAACTACCTGGCAGGTTCTCACTATCTGGCAGAAATCACTTACTAAAGTGAAAGGTGGTGTGTGTGTGTGTGTGTGTGTGTGTGTACACACGACTGCTGCCTACATCATCTGGAAGCAGGAGAAACCACGATACTCTGCTTCCTCTATTCTCCCCCACCAGAGGGGATAACACACACTTTAGTGTAGATTGATGGAGACCAAATTGTCTCCAGTCAATTGTCAGGTTTTGCAGGATGGGAAGGGGTAGAATATAAGTCTCATAAAATTGATGTGGACCAGGAGAAGCTGGACAACCCCCCCCCCAATCCCATTCATGACAGACTGCAGGTTTAGTGTGGCTGGGACAGGAGGTAGGACATTCCTCTCCAAAAGAATATGAGAAGGGCCCGGCTGGATCAGGCCAATGTCCCCTCTAGTTCAGCATCTTTGTTTCACAGCGGCCAACTGATGCCTATGGGAAGCCCAAGAGCAGGAGCAAATGTGGGCGAGCCAGTTACAAGAAGCAAATTGTTTTCTTGAAAACTGCCAAGTTTCAGTGCTCAGCATTCATGTGGTGCTCTTGTAAATGAGAGTCACCAAAATAAGAAACTTAAGAGCAGATACTCCAAAAATTAAGGAAATCATTCTAGCATGACAAAGAAATGGAAGCCAGGACAGACATTTGTAGATGAAGGGGCAGGGCCACTGTGTACTCAGTGTTAGAGCATGTGTTTTCATGTTGCTAGTCCCTAGTTAAATCAGGTTAACAGGTGATGGAAGCCTGTGACCGAGACCTTGGAGTCTGTGACCGAGACCTCGTTGCCAGTCAAAGCAACAATACTGGGCTACTAGAGGGAAAAATAACCTGAGCTGGTATATGGTAGCTTTCTATGTCATTGGTACCATTGTGTTCCATGGGAGAAAATAAATGGCTGTCATCACTAGATACTGTTAGGGTCCAAGTCTGCTCTCTTCAGAACCTGAGGTCATTAGCTAAGGCCAGGTGATTCCTGTGCTTCTAACATACATACATCTATTTTCTCGCCTAGCAACTAATAGTCATCCAATTGTATGAGAGAAAAGTAAGTATGCTGAATTTGGAGGCAGCATCATGTTGGGGACAAAAATATTCCCAATCCTGATACTGGGACATGGCCTCCACTGAGACCACAGGAGGGAAGTATTCCTGCAAGGGAAGCTGTAAGGCATGGGACTTCTCTCCAACACACCTGCCAAACTGATTGGCATTTTGCTAGTGGGGAAATGAAAGGCACAAACCATTATATTATTGCATTGTTATTAATATTTGGGAAATATTAATTCTGTACTCTAGGGCACTTTAACATATCACTGTACCAACATGAACAAAATCTGATACGAAACACTGTCAGCTATTCATTACATACAGAGCATCTGGCCATGCAATTTCATTCTACACAACGCATACTACTGACTCGTCATCTGGCTTGAGCACAGTATATTGTAATCTCCAAGATTCTTTTTCCCCTTCTGATGTGTGATAGGTGCAGTAGCATGTGCATAAAATTCATGTGCGAATTTCTGTACTAGGTCTTTCAAGTCAACATGAAACTCTGATTAGTTGTAGGACTGAAAGAATGCAGCTGTGTTCATACAACCACCTAACTTCATTGACCATGTTTTGCATGAGGAGGGAACAGAATCCTGCTGCAGGCTTTGCCATGACTACAGCTACAGACACATACAAATTGTATATATGCTTAGGAACCCCATAAAAATCAGGGATCCCCTATTTTGTGGACAAACCTATAGACTTTGTATACAAAGTTACAGCAACCCATTGAATGCATGTACATCAGGGACTATGCTGCTGTGATCCTGCTTTTGCCACCCACTGCCATTCGCAAGCATTCAGTGTTGACAGATGAGAACAGGGCTTATCTCTCTGTGCTCCAAATATCTTTACGTGTGTACCTCTACTTACAAAGAAGTAGGGAAAGGTGATGCATACATCACCCATGTTGAGATTTCTAAACTGTTTATCAGCTCCAGAACTCGTGGATTTCACTATGGAAAAGACCCATGTATCTCACAAAGTGGTAGGAGAGAAATAAGCCTGGTAGCTTGACATGTAAGCCAGCCCTAATCTATTGCCCAAACCAGGGAAAAACATGTTTTTACCTTCTCGTTTCTACAATTCATGTATGCTTGCTATTCCTGTACCACCAACTTAACTATCACCTTTCCCATGGCTTCTTTGCAAACATCCCCTCTGTTCAACTGTAATATTACTTTTTTCCATGACACGATCATGCACAGGTGCCTCCGCTGACCTACTGGGCCTATTTCTTGAAAGTCCAGCCAAGCAACAGAAGGTGCAGCTGTTCTGACTAAAAGTGATATCTCATGCACTTCAGTGTTTTAAAGTAAAGCCCCACTGCAAAGAGAGCTACCTGGTTGATGTTTTGTAACGGATTAAAGACAACTTAAACTGTTTATACTGAACCATAGTTCAGCATTGTATCGCCAGTACCAAAGTGTCTTGAATGAACGGTACTTGCGAAAAAAAACAGAAAGGATGTACAACTGCAAACTTTACAAATGGTGTACTACCTCATTGATGAGAAAAACCATCTGAGAATGATCCAATATAGGATATGGCTTGAGAGAAAATTAAGAAAAACTTGAATGACTGCCTGCCCTTGGGAAAATATGCCTATCTGCCTGTGTGTTGTGTGAATAGCTGCTGCAGATGGGGTGGGAAAGGGTAGATTCTGTTATGATTTTACTCAGGCACTCACTGATGTACTCCCAAGGGCCCCAGTATTCCACTGTGCGAACTGCTGATCCAGAGGTTACCACAGTAGTTTGCAGTCAGAAAAGCAACATTTAAATTCTGGCATCCCTCCCTCCGTTAACTCTCTAGGTAACCATCAGTCAATCAATCTCCCACTCAGTTTTCCAAATCTCAAAATGAGGTTCTCCCTCGTCTGATTGAAAGAAGATACTTGGTGGGGTTTTTTTTTTCCTACATAGCTGTACAGCTGGCATCATTATCCTCACAGGAAATCAGTACCCTCCTCCAGAATGTGTATTGTGGTAGAAGAACAGGGATGTTTAGATGCGCAACACTGGAAAAACAAAACAAAACAAAACCAAAAGCCAAAATGCTGTACCTATTTTCACAGTAAATGATATTGAGGTCCATGTTTACTCGAGTAACAAACATGTGGCAGTCGATTCTGACTTCATTGATCGTAGGAGGGGGCAAAGCATGAGCAACAACTACAAGCCCCATGATTTGGCTAGGGACTGTCCGCCCATGGGACAGCGACACTCTCAGGCGCAACCTTCCTGTTATATGAATCACCTGCAAAACAACAAACAGCAAAAGGAAATCTCAGTAAATGCATGATACAAATGTGAAAGCAATCCTTTTAAAGGACAGCGCTATTATTGTAAAGAGCACTTAACTCTGCCAGAATTGTATTTAGCCACCGCCAGTATTAGTCTTAAGCTTATTAATATTGGCTGTCAACATGTCCTGAATGTCCTCATGCTAGGAAAGAAGAGAAGAAGAAGAACATAATATCCAAATGCTTCACATTTATCATATCTAATATGCAAGCTGCCTCGGGTTATTGATCTTTTTATCTGTCCGCTTATTTATTTATTTGTTTGCAAGAGAGAGAGAGAGAGAGAGAGAGAGAGAGAGAGAGAGGGAGAGAGAGAGAGAGAGAGCAAACCGGAACATGAAGGCAAGTAAGAAAAAGATCGGTGCTTAAAGTGATGATGGAAGAAATGGAACACTGATTTTAAAACATTTGGGGATTAAATTATAAAACATGTATAGCCGCAATTCGGAAAAATTTACAGACCAATAATTAAATAAATTGCCAGCAATATATATCACAGAGACGCTGCTTTGCATTCTTAAATATCGTTGTGCATTTCTGATACAGGATACATGAGTCAGCAACAGATCAGCCTGTTCGACAGCCAACACCTTGCTGGGGCAACCCAGGTACTGTGCAAGAAATAGAAATATCTGGTACATGAATAAGAGTCATTCATTGCCGTTTCATTCTCTTTGTTTAATGGAGGGAATTTGTTGTTTGATGCAATTGATTTAGAATTTCTGGTTTTTTATAAGTCAGCTTCATTGCAAGCATGGCCAATGGCTAGGGGTGATGGGAGCTGTAGTTCAACCACATCTGAAGAGCCGCATCCACACCTGCCTTATGTGAACAAAAACATGACACAACTGACACAAGCCCTACCCAATGGCCTTTATTTAAACTGTTGGACTCCCATGCCCTGACTTGCTAGTTTCCACTGGGTTCTGCTCCCTGCCCCAGCCCAGGTGTCAGCATTTTTTAGCTGGAAACCCTTTTTGTCTATGATTTACAACTCTCAAAATCTACACTGTTTTGAAGTGAGAGAGGGAAATAGCCACATCATTTCTAATTCAGCTTCCCCTTGAATGTATGGAAGGACTTAAGCTATGTCCTGTTTGCATAGGCATAAGAAACTAGCCATTTTACCTTGTTAAATTGTAAGGAATCATCTGTATTTAAAATACCTCTTTCATTCTCAGAGAACACCTTTGCATTTAACTGGAGAGACTGTGTTTCTCTCTCTCCCCCCCCCCCTCTCTCTAAGGAAGAGTTTAATCTTTGTGGTTCATCCAATCAAGGACCTTTATGATGAGATGATAACACGGAAGCTGTCAGTGACAACTACAATAGGGATTTTTCAGAAGATGGACACTTCCTCCACTGATAATTTTTACCAAGGCACAGCAAGAGCCAAGAGAAGTTAGTTACTACTAATCTGTGCAGGTTATTAATGTTGACTAGGAGCTGGAAAGCTCCATTTTCCATTAGCAAGTTCTTAAGCGATCAACTACACAGAGTGTCAAAAATAATTCAAGCAATGAGGACCAGATATAAACTACTATTTTTCTACAATTCTCCATTTTAAAAACTGCCTGAAAATTGTGAGCTATATATGTACTGATGACTATCTGGATGTTGTGGGTTTATGACACCCCGCAACTGAGGTAATTATTGCCTAAATTCATATATAGTGTACCTTCAGAAGACGAAGTTCTGTGTGAATATTTTAAGATATTTCTAGAGGCAAGGATGCAAGAATACCATTTTAAAAACCCATTTTGGTGAGACCTCATTAACTAATGAAGAAATAGCTAAAAGAAATAGGATTTAACTTCACAGGAGGGACATTAATAGTATACTTTGCTCCTTCAAGCTAGGCTTACTTATATGCTTATTTATCATTATCTGTCTTATTTGATCATAATTCAGCTTTCTTGGGGGGAAATACAAATCTGTAAATGCTTGGAAATATACTGCTTTTTAATAGTTAACTAGAAATAACATGATAAATAATCTTGTAGTAAACACAAGATGCAAACTATTGTTATATGAAGAGTTACTATGTGTTTGAAGTTGGCGTTAACACCAAGGGCAAAACACTAAGATATGCCATATTTAAAGCCTACTTATCTTCTGCATATATGCTCGAAACAGTGTTTTGTAACGTATTGCTTAATATCAAACAGATTTGATTTTGAACAAGTGCTTATTTATTCAGTGTCGAAAGCCCTCCTCTAGCAGATTCCACAAGAAAGAAATCTAGTGCGTAATCCAGCATGTCTCAACCCCAAGGGCCTCGGTGGAACTAAATTACACCAATGAGTCCTTTGATTCCGTTGAGTTCTGTTGGAGTCATTGTATCATAGGGCAAAACTGGATGTGACATGGGAGATCCATTACTGCATCTCCCAGTATCTTTTTTCTTTTTAGTAAAAGCTGCCACAAATTGTTCTTGTCTTTTCTGACTCTCTCCAGCTAATAGCAGATTGAGGGGGATTTCCAAAGCTAGACATGGTTAAGCCCTCCCTACTTAGTGCCCCATCTGGGGGCAATATGTCCCCTCCTCCCTGGCTGCTTTTAACCACAGGGAAGGACATTAGGAAGGTTGACTGTCAGTCTCCAAAGCATGTCTAGTTTAGCTTTAGCTTCCTCAGAATTGCACCCCAAACCTGATGTAATACACACATTGCCAAGCCAATTCCATTAAATTTCACTACAAGTGGAAACAGTTTAAAGCAGAATCCAAATAATGTAGTGCTTTCTTTGTAGGTTCTGATTTGAGGACCACTCAGATCCACATTCAGCTGGAGCTGCTTACACTTGAGATGGTCTTTGACTCTAATGTCAGTTCTTTCATACTAAATAAACTAGATCTTATTCCAGTCTCTTAAATTTGTTTCCATCACAGTTATATCCATATCATCTGTCTTCCACCCTGCCTGGTCTTTTTCAGTGGTGTCTTAATTAGATTTTGCTGCACAGTATCGGATCAGAAACTTCAAAGAGGAATGGCAAACTTGAACTGCATGTTACCTGATTGTCCTAAGATAGAAAGAGGCAATGGAAACATAACCACACTGCACAGTCTGCAACCTGTTCTGTTGATTCCACAATGCAAGATCCATGGCCTATTACCCAGATTGGTTCTTCAGTCAACCAACACTGTGCCTTCCCTGGTAGCCTACCAAAGACGGAGTGCTCTGTTTATTGTGCAGTTGCTGGCAAATTTTCCCCAGTAAGTAGCCTGCCCTTTTGGAGGGGAAACGGGGGGGGGGGGGGACTAACTTTATGAGAAGGACCATAGCTTGGGGAAAAGCTTTGGTTCAATGGCAGAGAAGGTCCCAGATTCAATTCCTGGCATCTCCAGTAATATTGAGAGACCGCAACCTGAAAACCTGGAGAGTTGCTACCAATCAGTGTAGACAATACTGAGCAAGATGGACCAATGAACTGACTCAATATAAGGCAGCTTCCCATGTGCCCATAGCTCAGTGACAGAGTACATGCTTTCATGCAGAAGGGTCCAAGCTCAATCCCTGGAATCTCCAGTTAAAGGGATGTCAGGAGGTGACAGGAACTAGCTCTGTCTGGATCCCTGGACAGCGGCTGTCTGTCAGAGCTGCAATACTGGGCTAGATACATAAATGTTCTGATCTGGCAACCTCACTGCTTCAGACTCTGAAGATTGAAAGGCAATGCTGAACATATCCAGGAGGTTTTATTTTATTGATCAGAGTGCTAAATCAAATCTATATATATATGCATGCAGATGTATGGTAACTATACAGATGACGGAACATCTGCATAATGTCACGCAGAACTAAAATGTATATTACACATTTTGTGCTGAAATACTTCATTCCCTGGTTAGAAAGAAATTTCAATTATCTTCACCTGGTGCTAACATATTGAAGAAACTGTAGTTTATTTTATTTTGTCTGATGAGAAACTGAATGAGAAAGATGTTGAATGTGGATGTAAACACAGTTTATGATGTATGTGGGGATCCTAGCAAGCACCATTTCTTGGACAAATATATATCTTTTCCCCTGCCATATGCTCTGTCTTAATCTGTTGGTGACAAGTAGCTCATACTCCCCAACTTCTCACAGAGGAAAATAGGGACTCTTGGGTACTCAGAATCCTCCTATTTGTACACCAAGCATCACTACCCTATGTACACATCCTGGGCCACATTGCTCTTCTCTGCCTGCAGTTCATGTACTTTGAAATTGTCTGTCCTGAGGCCCTAGACTTCCCTTATACATGTAGATACCAGAGCAATAGATAATTTTTCTCAGTGAACATGAATTTAACAGCATGCCCCCTAGATACAATATCCAGAGGCTTCTAGAAGGGTTGAAACTTGAAGAATTCTAATACAAGCAACTATCTGAAAGACTGCTTCCTTCGTATCTTGGCAGATGGGATGTCTTCATGGTTCCAAGTGGAATTATTTACAAATCAAGTTGTTTTATATATTCCCCATACACCAGGAATGGGGAACTGGATCTAGCCAGCAGGGCTGCTCCTGATTTTCCCCACCATCTGTGGGCCAAGCTGGACAGGCCGGTGAGGCCACCCACAGTGACATCAGGGGACCTGATTTTGCCCACATGGGTAATGGCACAGCTTTCAAAGCACAAATGATCAGCTGATTGCCAGGGTGTGAGGCACTGTGCATGGGGTTTTGCAAACACTAATAATCAGCTTATATGCCTATAGGGTAGTGTTCTTTGATTAGTAGTAGTAGTAGTAGCAGCAGCAGCAGCAGCAGCAGCAGCATTTATCACACTTAACTGTAGTATTTATCCCACATGTATTACAACCTATGTCTACAGAGTTCCGGGAACCATGCATGTGGCTATCCTATGTCATCTTCACAATAACCCTATAAGGTAGGCTAGCTTATGAGAGATGCTTAGGCTACATGACTTGCCCAAGCCTAACTGAATGTTTTTTTCTTTTCTTTTATGGTGGAGAAGGAGGTGCCCATTTCATATTCTGTACAATATTCAGTACACCACACAGGATCCTGAATTTATAGTGTGATGTTGCAGCAGGATTGTTTATCTGTACAGACGATCATTTTTCAACTGAATGAACCTAATCATGGGACAGGCCAGTATATTGAAGATTGGGTTGCAGGTTCAAGCTTTAATTCTCCTTTTATAAGTACTAGCTCTCAATTTACCTTTGAAGAATGGCGTCTACTAGCTATACAATTAATCCATTTTGAAATGTGTGCTTTCTTTCCTATTTCCTATTAATCAAATTTACAACAAACAAAACAAAACAACCTCACTTTCTGAAAATAAACAATGATACAGAATTTGTGTTACAGAAATTGAACACACATAGCAAAACCTGGATTTATGACAACCTAATAGGATAGGTATTGCCATGGAATCATAACTCACACCATTTTGTTTATTATATCACTCACTATATCTGAGACCAGAGTAATAATTCTTCTTCACCATCACAGCAGCAAATCAAATCAGATCTCTTAAAACTCTCCTTTCAGTGTTTGTTGGTAATCTCACATGCCATTTTTTATTTTAAAATACCATAGAACACCTTTTCCATTTGACAATCTGAATAACAAATCTGTTAGCAATAAATTTATCTTTTTTTCAGGTTCCAAAGCAAATGAGCATTTCCAGACCACCAGTTCTTTAAGAAGGGTTAAGAAATATAATAAAATTAAAGTGAACACTGTGCAACCTGAACCTGAAAAAGGCATGAAAAATTGGTTTTTAGGGTTGTTGTTTTTAAAACAATGTAGTTGGTGCAAGAACTCTTATAGTGTAGGCTGCTTGAAGAAAGCTCTTGGCAAGAACATCACAAGACGGAGCAACACTTTAAAATATGCTCAAGCAGCCAAATACAAACTGACACCAGGAACCCAATTGTAGGAATAAATAAGAAAAAAGGTATCTCAATTTAATATAAGCCTACATAACAAAAAGATCAATGTTTACAACTCATGGTTTAGAATACTATGCAGCTGTTTTCAGAGTGAATACAGAGCAGTTGTATAATAAGAAATTAGAATGTTCATTTCAAGAGAATTTCTCAAGAGCTCTTTTGATATGAAATACAACAAATATGATGGTGACTATGGCTGCAGTCCTCTGAACTAGTCTGACTGGAGTATGTAGGATTTCTCTACACTGTGTATCATATTCTTAAAAAACTAGACATTAATGCATTAAATGAGACTGGGCTGAGATCAATTTAGAATAGACCGATTTAAGCTGGAAGAAGGATCTCTTTGATATGACCTCCAGAGCAGACCATTTGCGGAAGGATTCAAGATGAACTGATTTACACTTGGATATCTGTTTGCTGCATTTCTCTGCTTTTCAAGTATGAACTGATATGTCTAATGTCAGGTTATTAAGGTGTCATCTTAGGGATGGTCTGAAACCTGTGCCTGTAAAAAAGATTAAGAACCTTCGATTTCTTTGGCATTCTTGTTGTGGCTTAGATGATTCATATTAAGAGCGACTAGCATAGAAGTTATTTTTAAAATGTTACTTTAACTGAATATTAATCAAACAGCCTCAGAGTTTTTCTTTCGCTGAAGCTGTAGCAATACAGGGTACAAACCAGCAGGAAGTTACCCTGCTCAGTCACAGATCACCTGCTTTGTATGCAGAAGATCTCAGCTTCAACCCCTAGAACCCCCAGTTAAAGGGATCAGTTTAAAAGACCAGATGGAAAAGACTCTGGAGAGCCACTGCCTGTAGACCTGGGATGGGAAACCTGTCCCCTTCCTGTTGCTGCTGGACTCCAACTCCTACCTGCCCCGCCCACCATGGCCAATGGTCAAGGATGATGGGAGTTGTAGTCCAACAACATATGGAAGGTCAAAAGTTCGCCATACTTGCAGCAGACAATACTGGGCTACATGACCTTGGAAACAAGGGGGTGGGGAGGTGAGCTTACTACAGTAGGAAAGGCAATCTATAATAATAATAATAATAATAATAATAATAATAATAATAATAATAATAATTTATACCCCACCCATCTGGCTGGGTTTCCCCAGCCACTCTGGGCGGCTTCCAACAAAAGATTAAAAATACATTAAAACATCAGTCATTTAAAACTTCCCTAAACAGGGCTGCCTTAAGATGTCTTCTAAATGTCAGATAGTTGTTTATTTCTTTGACATCTGATGGGAGGGCATTCCATAGGGCAGGCGCCACTACCAAGAAGGCCCTCTGCCTGGTTCCCTGTAACTTTGCTTCTCGCAGTGAGGGAACTGCCAGAAGGCCCTTGGAGCTGGACCTCAGTGTTTGGGTTGAACGATAGGGGTGGAGACACTCCTTCAGGTATACTGGATGCTTCTGCCGCCTCTGGCCCCTCCTTCCTCACATCATGTCCAGAGTCTGAATTGCTTCCTGCCTCTGGCTCTTCTCTCTCTCTCAAGCCTGTTGCGTCTTCAGCATCTCACTGCCACTCCCCTGGCTCTGAGCCTTCCTCCTCTGGGGCTTCCTTACGGGGTTCTCTGGCTGGAATCTCCCACCACTCCTTGCCATCCAGTCAGTCCCTGACATGCTGCTGCATGCATTTCAAGGACCATCTGATTGCTTATACTCCACTTTGATAGCTGATAAACCGCTGATGGGGCACTTCTGGTGGTTCCCCACGCCCCTGAGGTTTGGCTGGCCTGCAGTAGGGACCAAGCCTTGAGTGTAGCAGGCCCTGGCTTGTGGAACCCCTATCTGTAGAGATTCTGCAGGAACCATCCTTGCCTTCTTTCAGACACCTCCTGAAAACTGTACTGTTTAGACAGGCACCCACAATATGATTTTCTCTTTTTAACCAGCCAGTATCTACTACTGTTTTATCGGTGCTTTTAATTATGCTTCGTGGATATTTATCAACTGGTTTTTATTATATTTTGTATGTTCTAAGCCGCCTTGAAAGTGGAGACCATAAATATTTAAATAAGCTGTGGACAGTTTCTCACCAAATTTCAACCTAATTTGTAACGTGTGCTATGCAAATTATCTTTCTTTCTTTCTTTTTGCCCCAAACTGAAAATCCAAGAGAAAGGCCAACTTTCACAACTCTGACCAAACAGATTTCCCCTACAAGCTCCCTGGTATTCAAACAAGTTATACTTTATTTTCCGGAGGGAATGTTTGAAATCCCATTTAAAGAAATAATGCCTTGAGCTTATTTTCCCTAATACCATGTAAGGAAACATGAAAGCCTTTGGCTCTTGAAGTTTGTAGGGTTCTAATGAAGCAATCATCAACTCTGACATTCATGGGCTCACAGCGGCAGCTTTTGCTGCCAGGTTTCCGACAGATCTTTTAAAGTGAAAATAAACTTTACAGAAAGGTCTTGCTTTATCAGTTACAATGCAAACCTTTGTGGAGCTGGCATAATCATCTTCAGGACAGAACAGATTTTTTTTTTTAAAGGGGGGAAAAAAAACCCTAAATGAAATACGATGGCATGGAAATACTCCAGACCAGGAAAGCTCACAGATGATGGCAGGGGCAGGAGATGGGGAGGCAAACGGAAAATCAGTAAATCAGAATTTCTGTGTGCTTGCCTATGCAGACTTGCTTCATGGAAAGATAACCAATAATAAGTATTCTTCAGAAGTATCCTCTCCATCCCTATCATGGGAGGCAGAAATAAAACCTTTTTTATGGTTTTATTTGATGTACTCCTTCACAGCCCCACCATTACCGTAGGTGATTCTCAACACAGTGAGCAACAGCTAGATAAAACAAAAATATCTGCAATAAATGCATTGCTGCACACAAGGAAGGGAAATCGAAGTCACATGTGCCACTGTTTTCTGCAAAGACAGACGTAGATTTCTCACATTTGTTCCAGTACATTACGAATCTGTCAACCCAACCCAGTGGTTTACCCAGCGCTATGGCTTTCATGCACTGGCAGTGAGTCTCATTGCAGAATTGCTCTGATATGAAGGAAGGAAGTGTCTTGAACTGTGTCCACCAGAGCTCATCTGTCATTTCCCAGTGGCTGTACAGGAGAACAGCTATATCCACTACCCCAAAACTTCAGGCAGAAACAGGACACATAATTGAGATGCACTGAAGGTCAACATAAAAGCCCCCAAGGGGAAAACAAATCTGTACAATGTTAAGCATGTACCTGCCCATTCCTATAGGCAAGTGACTAAAGAACCTTGGGCATGTATTGCAGTGGACCTTTGTTGCATTCAGGCTTAGGGCGCCTCCAGCCTGTCAATATTTTCCAGGAGCGATTCAACTGCATCCCAGAAAATTAGGTTTGCACAACTGAAGTGGATTAAAGTGCTCTGTTGCCTTAGTGCAATGTCCTACCCACTTTTAAAAAGAAAGGGATCTTTTGTGGTTAGGGAAACACACTGAAAAGTGAGTAATGACCTAATGATAAACAGGAAGAGGTGCAAACACCCTGTAAGCAAATTTGAATGAATGCTCAATAAAAGACCGGATAAAACTTAGCCCCCACGTAAAGTTTATGACAGCAAATTAGGGGGATTTCATAAATAGGTCATCTGGAGGAGCCCTCAGAAGAAACCTGGGGACACCGGATGCTCTCGGGTTGACAACAATAGAGAACACATTGCATAGAAAGGCCTTCCACTGAGCACAATGGCAGATGTTGAGGAGTACCATGGTGAGCTAACCCTCCCCCGGAAGCGATCTGAGGTTAATGGGGTTTTGCTATAATCATCTGTCTTCAGAAAGAGGAGAGGAGGATATAATCTTGAGCCAGTAGGTGAAAAATTGAGCCAAAGGTTCCCCAAAGCTCCAAATCTGGGTGATTTAAAATTTGGGACTGAAGCTGTGGGCTTCTTCCATGCAGCTCAGTTCTTTCTCCTTCCTCTGCAAGGTCCAATCCAGCCTTAACTCAGCTATTCTCTTTTTTCCCTTTTCTTCCCGATCTTGTCTTCATGTAGCCAATTTCCACTACCTTCCTCAATGCTCTTCCTCTCCCTTTCCCCCTTGCTGAAATGTGCATCTGCCACCAACTCCAACCTGAAAGTTCTCTGTCTTTTCAGGTTGGAAGGGTGCAGAAAGTCTTACCATAAGGCTGTTGTCGCAGACAGATCCCCTGAATGGGGCATAATCTGCTGGGAGATTCTCTTGCACCAGCCTCAGCGAAATGACTGGGAGCTTTTTCTTGTGCAGCTCACATCCATTTCAATAAAGTCTGCACGGGAGGCCATAGCTTAGGGGGTAAGTATATGCTATGCATGCAAAATAACCTAGATTTAACCCTCAGCATCTCCAGTTAGGGCTGAGAAGGACTCCTGCTGGAAACTTGGAGTCACTTCCAATCAGCTGTAATGAGCCAGATGGACCAATGGTCTAACTCAGCATAAGGCAGCTGCAGCTTCCTATGATGTTGCACCTTAGTAACACAGCACCTGCTTTGCATGCAGAAGGTCTCTGGTTCAATCCCTGGCACCCCCCCCCCGGTAGGACTAGGAAAGATTCCCTGTCTGAAACCCTGGAGAGCTGCTGCCAGTCAGTGCAGACAGAACTGAGCCAGATGGTTTGTTTCAGTATAAGGCAGCTTCCTCTGCTCCTACCCTACAATGCCCGGGGTTGATCCTGGACTGCTGGTGGTTGGGGTTGCCAGTTGGTGGAGAGAAATTGCTCTCTTTGGTGCCCCAAAGCCTTCCGGCTTGTCCACTGACTTAACTTATAATTCTGGATGTGTTGGTGCTGGTTGCTGTTAATAAGAGGTAAGAAGGAAGCAATCGGCATATACTTAGAGGCATTCTCCTTTATTCCTACTTTGATGTTGCGAGAGACAATCCTCATTTCAGCGGCAAATTAAGGGAAAGGGAATTGGCCGCATCTGTGCCAACCTGTAGCTTCTGTGAGTGTGTTCATGCCACTTGTAACAACAGCAGCAGCAGGAAAGTACCCCCAAGCACCGTCGCCAACAACAGTAAGTGGGTGGCTATTTCCACTTGTTCTTTTCTAAACTGATTAAAGAGCGATGAATTGATTAAACAACGGGTAGTTAAGCAGAGGGTGCTGGAGGTGGAATAATGGATGAGCGACACACTCTAATGGAAGAAAGTGGTTAAAAGGTGGGTTAATGACTGTTTTCCTCTCCCCAGCAGAACACTGAGCTGCTGTGCTGAAACTCTCTGCTGTTGGCTTCTGGATTCGCTAGAGCTGCCTTTTTATGAGAGCCCAGCTTGAAGGGGAGTCCATGTTGCCATGGAGTACTAATTTCTATTTACCAAGCAGTCTCTTATGCACAAAGCAAGAGTCTCTTTTAATACTTTTATTTACAGAGCAGGAGGATAGGGAGGCAGAGCTGTGTGAGGCACCAGGAATAAAGGTTTGTTATCCTTTATTATTTTTAATACTGATATCTCATCCTTGCTTGGAAATTTTCCATGGGATATATAGTAGACGTCAATCCTGCACTGATTCAAGCGCATAGCCATCTAATTTCAAAAACACTACGGCATCGTGTGTTCACAGATCCTTCACTGGGCTTGAAAGCACAGAGAGCTATCTGAAATTTATTAAAGAATTAATTGCAGGTACAAATGCTATTAAGGAATGTCATTAGAAGTGTGCACACTTTGTACACTCCACAGTGCCACAGGAAGATAAAACATTTCGATATTAAGAAATAATCAGTCCTATGTACTCATTTTGCTGTTATAGTGCGTTTGCTTAAATTCCAATGATAAATGCAGCAACACACTAGCGGCAACAGTTTAACAGAAAAAAATATTAATGAATAGTGTGGAATTTCCTGCACAATATGGAAATTATGCAATACACAAAAACAATAGTGCTTTTTTATTTTTTTAAAAAATAGGACTTTCTTGTGTGTCCACTAAGCATAAGGAACAATACATCTCATCCTTAAACATACTTTTGAATCAAGACCACTTAAATGAAAGGAGTTTTAAGGCTTCCTTGTGGATCTGCATTTTAAGAACACAAGAACTGCCCCTGAGAAGCTTGCAAACAAAAGGCATTATGATGGTAGTTATCTCCAATTATTTGTCACCAGGTTCCAGATAGTTTGTAGGTAGTCAGCATGAATATTGGAGTGAATATGGAGGTGTGATTTTTAGCTCTCACAGAAAGTAGCTATTTGCTAGACCTAGCCCAACAAAACTGCATAATTCTTGTAAACTAATGGCCAAATTTATCAGCAACAAATTATTTAAGTGAATCCCTGTATGAAACTTTGTTTGTCCTAAACTTACTTCCCACTCCCATGTCCATCTTTCCCAGTGTCTTATGTTTCTGTTCAATCTCACATTTAAGTATAATGGACATGACTTCAGTCCTAAAACAGATCTTTGGAAAACTCCACGGTTTACTCTCCTCCTTTACGTAAACTGTCAAACTGGCCTCTGCTTCCAATCCATTAGAGAGTCTGCCATCTCATGCAATGGCTACTGATTTAAATAAACTTTAATGATAAAACTTTTATACATTAAATTCTCCTCCATAAATTGGTTTTTGATTCCTTAATTGTAAGCTTACATTTGGTACATTTTTTTGTCCCTTCACTTAAGTAAGACTTTTAAAAGGAAATCCTCTTGCCACGATAGCTCCCCTTTTCTGTTTTGCCATGCTGATGCGTTTGTTGTGTCTTTTCTAATCCATTGCAGACATTAAAAATATAAGAAGAGTTTATCAGATCACACACCCAACTAGTCTACCATCCTGTTCTCACAGTGGCCAACCAAATGCCTGTGGGAAACCTGCAAGCAGGATCTTAGCACAACAACGCTCTCCCCGCTTGTGATCCTCCAGCAAATTGCATTGAGATGCAATTTTATAATGATGAATAAGGACAAAATACTTCCTTCTGTGCAAGGGACGTAGGTGGCGCTGTGGGTTAAACCACAGAACCTAGGACTTGCCGATCAGAAGGTCGGTGGTTCGAATCCCCACAACGGGGTGAGCTGCCGTTGCTCGGTCCCAGCTCCTGCCAACCTAGCAGTTCGAAAGCACGTCAAAGTGCAAATAGATAAATAGGCACCGCTCCGGCAGGAAGGTAAACGGCGCTTCCGTGCACTGCTCTGGTTCGCCAGAAGCGGCTTAGTCATGCTGGCCACATGACCCGGAAGCTGTACGCTGGCTCCCTCGGCCAATAAAGCGAGATGAGCGCCGCAACCCCAGAGTCGGTCACGACTGGACCTAATGGTCCAGGGTCCCTTTACCTTACTTCCTTCTGTGTCTTCAGAATCTCCCACCTGTCAGCGTCACTGGATGATTCCAAATTCTAGGTTTTTTTGGGGGGGGGTGCTTTTATCTATCCATTTTCTTCACACTGAGCATAATTTTACACACATCTATCTCCCTTATTTGACTTTGTTCTGAACAAAAAACCCCTCAAATGTTGTAACTTTTCCTCACATAGTGGAGTTCTAACTCCATGGTAATTTGGGCTGATTTTGATGAACTTTTCCCAGTTCCTTTTTGAAGTGTGGTGCCCAAACCTGAACAAAGTATTCCAAATGTGTGGTTGTAGTTTGTATAATGGCATCAAAATATTGCCAGATTTTTTCTCACACCCTTTCCTAATGATCCCTTAAAACATGGAATTCGCCTTTTTTGCAGCTGCTGCATACTGGGCTAACATTTTCATGACTCCACGTTCACTTTCCTGGTCAGTCACTGCCTACTAGAGCCTCTGTTGTAGAAGCTTTAAATAACTTCCAAACCTGATATTGCTGGACTCCCAACAAGCATTCCCAATGGACAAGCATGATGGGATCAGGAGGGCACAACACGGCGTACTTCTGCACCAAAGGAACACAAATTTCCTAACTGTAACATGCGTCATCATTTAATTCTAAATACTTTTTTCCTTTTGAAATTAAATACAGAAGTAACAGATTTTCTGGGCAGTTTTCCATGCATATATGCTGACTATAAAAGCCATGTGAGTTACAAGCAGTTTGTACCAAATTGTGAGCAGAGCTGAGGATTAAATCATAAGTAATTTCTCCTTTTTGTTGATTCTATAGGAAGCCTCGACAGCTCATTGTATAATATTATTGTATGAATAATATAGGTAAGCTAAACAGTTCATTTCCCCCTTAATGCATGCCTTGAGTTGATATGTTCCCCAGCGTCAGCAACTGATTCTTGCATCTCAAGATCTTCAAATCCCACGCTAAGTCGCAATGCCAAGGTTTTGATCTATACTACAGCTCCATTTTCTGATGACTGTAGGAATACATAATCCCTTTGGTGATATTTTTCACTGCATTTTTACAACTTCATGGCTTAGCTGAAATTGAGAACTTGTCTCCATTGTTTGGCGGGGGAAGGAACAAAAATCACACCTCAATTTTGTGGGAAGCAGCTTCTCCCAGAACACTGTAAAATCCTGTGCCCAGTTTAGCTGCCATGTAGGAGTAAAATACCAGAGGGCATGGCATTAACCCTGTTTAGATTAACTATAAGCCTCCTTCAGGCATTACATTCCATATTAAACATATGAGGGAGACAATGGGGTATTGGGGCATGTTCGCTCTGTCTCTGTTCTGACCACAATCCAACTTCCGTGCTCATGGGGGTTTCCCTTGCATTTCAGAATTCAGGGTTCTAAAACACAGGGGGGAGGCTTCATGGGTCCAGGAAGCTCCCTGCTTCATGTCATGGAAGTTGGAAGGTGATCAGAACAGTGACAGGGGGTGGAGCTAGTCTACCTATCTCTGCTGTCTCTCACTTCATGTGTTGACCTTAACCATGAAAGTAACACCTGAAAAGTACATGCTCACTGTACTGTCCAGATAGTCTAGATACATTTCATATATACAGAGAACTGGAAAACTAGCTATGCTCAGGATCCTGAATTAAGCATACAGGGCCTACTCACATGCACTTCGCATGTGTTGGGACTATGCAGACAGACCAGTGTTGAGGATGAGGCCTGCCAATGTGAATCCCCTTCATCAACTGTCCTGGAAAAAACGGGATGTCCCATCTTTTCCCAGAGGACGCTATTTTGGGCGCCATGCTCTCATGCAATTTCGGGCTGAGATCTTGCCCTGAGAATAGCATTTATTTTTGGGTCTGCAATTTCACATAGTTCCCCAAAACACATATTTTTGGGGTCCATGACTTTGGGCTCTGGGCACCCTAAAAGTGCTTTTTCCGAGTCCGTAATTTTGTGCAAGTCATGTGACTCATGCAGGAGTGCGTACCCAGAGGATGGTGTCCCAGTTTGGGGCAATGTCGTGTCGGAGGGTATGACAGTAGGGCTATGTCATCAGCACACACATAACACTTATTTGCTAGCATAGGGACTGTTAGGAACAGAATGCTGATGTCCTGAATTAGAATGGCTACTAAAATAAAATAATAACAAAACCATATAGGCATAAGTGAAAGTGCAAAATTTGCATTCTTGGATCCTCAATAACAAATTATGATAGACTTCTAGTATATGTGCAGTTGGAATCAAGGCATTTTTAAAAAACTTGACCAACTTTCCCTTGTTTCCTTAACATTTATTAATGGATTGTTGTGCTAAGGTAATTAACTCCAAAGCTGGCAAATTTAGCACAGAGAGATTAATTTTCTTTAACTAACATGCTACCTAAAATATGCTTTTTCTCAAGAAGAGGTTACCAGTAATTTGTTCTCGAATTAATCACATTATAAGTAAAGTAGAGTGATGATGTTTCAGAACAATTGTCAGTCCACCAACGTTAAGTGTTTTTGCTTTTTTTGTATTTGAGTAGACATTTACTAAATTACTGAAAGGTAAGATCATGCTGGCTACCACCTGGTCACTGGTAATTCATAAAATACGAAATTAGAACATGAGCCAGATTTCAAAAATGGTCCAATCAGGGCTTTCAGCTGTGTGAACAAACCTCAGGTTCACACATACTATCATCCTGTTGTGCACTGTGATTCTTCTTAGCTCCCTCTGTGTTCTATGTTCTGCCAAACCATTGTTTGTCAGACCGGGCAATGTATGTGCAAACCCCTGGAAACAGAAACCATGGTTTGATCATGTTTTCCATTCCTAGTTCCCAGACAAATAATGGCTTATGCAAAGCTGCCCGGTGTGCACATAGCACCTAACAGGAAGGGAATGAAGGAATCACAGTGTGTGAGGGGAGGAGGTAGTGGAAAGGAATACATAAGGGTGATTCATATTCACAAAGTGGCAGCCCATAGTGTAATATCTGAACTGAGCCATTGCAATCTATCTTGCTCCTTGCTATAAGAAATGGAAATTTGCTTGCTCAAGCAAGCATAAATCAAATGGGGTGGAGTCAGACTTTGCTCCTGCCAGTGGAGAGGGGGAAGGTAAACCACCCCTTTACTAGACCAATGAAATTGCTTTGACAATTGCAGGCTACAAATGACGTGTGAAGCCCCCGGTAGCCTGATCCAGTGGGAATATTGACAGAGGCTCTCTGTGATATATGCATGACAAGATATCTCACAGGTACAGTGGAGAGGCAGAGAATGGGAAACTGCTCTCTTTAACTGTGAAAGACATAGGCCCTCTAAGAGCAAAAAAGAAGAAGGTAAGGTAAGTTTTGAGAAACTGCTCAAAATGACTGTTAACTAACACAATACATAAGTCATTGAATTGCCATGCTGCTGTTGTTTGGTGCAAAGGGAAAGTCTGGTACGTTCTCTGTGGTGTTAAGGAAAAACAGCACCTGAACACCTGTTTCAACAGCTAAATTTAAGAAAAGGCTGGGCTTTGGCACTTTACATTGTTTTGGATACATATTTCTGTTTTGAAGGGCAATGGCTACATGATCTGGTAAAAGAAACTGTGGTTAAATTAACTCTACAGCCTGTACTGATGCAGCCAAAAGTTTATTGGCATGTTTTCCCCCTTTGGCTCTGTCCGTAGGGTTCATTACTTACAGCTCCTGCAGAATCAATCTGAACTGGCCAAAATCAGTGATGGGTTTTATAGCACAATAAATGCCTTGCCATACAAGCACAGGTTATACATGGAAGAGCCTGGCAACTGTCTTTTCAGAAATCCCTGTCTCATGATAGTGTGCACAGTTTCTGCCAATTTAACAGAATCATCAACATTCATATTTTTAGAGGTGTCATCCAGGCAGCTACACAGTGTGTGTTTTCCTGGAGACGAGTACTGGTGCAGAAAACCAGTATTATTGATAAAATCTTGGCATATCTGAACAAAAAAAGGAGATATTAAATGTATCTTCTCCTTTCTCCATGACAGCTTCTCATGCAACAAAAACACATTGTTTCGTACATAGTCCTTGTTAAAGAAACCTTTTAGCACTTCTTGAGCAATGAATTAATTAGTTTTCCAGCACTAATGAAATTAGAGAAATAGCTTTCCAGCTGATAATGCAATGAATGGAAAAGCTGAATAACTCTCACGGATGGTACACACAAGGCATCAGTTGCTCTGTGCTTCTAAAATTCCTAACTTAAGTGACTTACATTGCTGCTGAGTCTGTTTCGCTTTGTCCTTGTCCATGTAATGGACACCACATGTTCTATTCTGCTTTGCAAAACAAGATATTTGTAAGTTTAACTTGATAAAGTGTAAAAAGAAAAGAAAAACACCCTGAAGAAAAGACAGATGGCAGGCTTTCTTCCCCAAAACACAATTTCATAATCTGCATGCAACTGCTAATAGGTAAACACTAAAAACATTTCTTTTTTTGACAGAGAATTGCTGATAAATTGTCAACATAAACTTCGTCTCTGGTTACTCCTATGATCTAAAGCTCTTCTGTGAGCTTTGTCCCATCAAAGTCGGCTTCTTACAGCTGTATCAAAATTTATGAATGCATATGACTATAAAGTGACTGAAGGCAACCCATAATGCATGTTTGTTTACTGTGTATCAGCTCTTTTGTTCAGTACAGGCTGGGGGGGGGAGTTGTCCAGCGCGCGCGCTCGCTCTCTCTCTCTCCCTCCCTCCCCCCTCTTTAACCTTTCATTGATGATGAAAAACTACACTGGCAACACTATTTTCATAGGAACTTAAAGCAAAGGCCTAGTTGCAAAAAAACTGACATGGGTAAGACTACACTGTGCTAATCTATAAGATATCTATAGACATTATAGGAGCAGCCTAACTCATAGGGTGTAATCTGGCATATCAAATAGAGGTTAATTATGAAAATAAACTAAAAGGCATAACCTTCATTTATAGAATCACATTTTTTTTGCCTCTGCCATATTAAGATACCATTTTGCTTATGTAAGAATTCTTTTGTTTTTTTAAAAAATCCAAATTATCTGCACATAGACTGAAATTTATTTTTCCTGAAAACTCAGTGAATGAATCTCAACTTTAAATGTTGAATTACAACCAGGTACATCTTATTTTGATTCCAACATTACTGTCGGAAATCCTGGTGTTAAGATTTTCTATTTTATTTCTCAGAGTAGTGCGTATTTGGCAGAAAATATTGAAAGTTGTGTTGTCACACCTTCTAATCATATGTATCTTAAATTTCTGATCATTCGGATTAATTAGTTGCATTCAGGCAGAAGGGATGCATTTTTATTTCATACCTCTCCTTTCTCCTTTCTAACTGAATTATATAAGCACTTTACAAATATTAAACTGTGGTGGTACCATATAGTTAGTCAACGCCACATTTTGAGGGGAAAATTAAAATAAAATAAAACTGCAACTCGATAAACAATTAAACTGAAAGAAAACTGGATAAGGGGAAATGAAAGGATGGATTTCAGAAGAAGAAGAAGAAGAAGAAGAAGAAGAAGAAGAAGAAGAAGAGGAGGAGGAGTTGGGATTTGATATCCCGCTTTATCACTACCCTAAGGAGTCTCAAAGCGGCTAACATTCTCCTTTCCCTTCCTCCCCCACAACAAACACTCTGTGAGGTGAGTGAGACTTCAGAGAAGTGTGACTGGCCCAAGGTCACCCAGCAGCTGCATGCGGAGGAGCAGGGAAGCGAACTCGGTTCACCAGATTACGAGACTACCGCTCTTAACCACTACACCACACTGGCTCTCAATGCACACTTAATCTACAAAGTTAGCTGTCTGCAAATGCAGGCCTGGTGTTGTCACATGGTTTTTCAAGCAGCTGCTGAGCCCTGACACTCCAACACGACTTACTGCTAATGTCTGCACTGGTCCATCCTTTAAAATAATTTCCCTGAGCTTGATGCCCACCATTAAAACTACTCCAAATTTTTCTCTTGTGTAGTGGCCTTCTGGAGTACTGTGGGAAAACTCAATATGGTGGCTGCTTAATGCTTATTAGAGAAGTGGTATTGCTGCCCAGTAAACCCACTGGGTTCACGTGCATAAAAGGGGGCTCGCTAGGTGGCATTCCTCTGAGTGACCCCTCCATCCTGGAACCAGCCATGACAAGATGCTTTTTAAAAGATTAGACCAATTAGATAAGCATAGCAGCCCACGGATAGTTGATAAAGGTAAAAAAGGAAATCTCATTATTACTAGGATAGCTCTCACTATCAGTTACCGAGGTCAAACACAGGGAAGGGCCGACATGATTCATTTTTGAGTCATGATTCCACATAAGAGAGCTGTGTGGCCAGTGTCTGAGCAGAGGGCTCAGATACCTAGATAGTTCAGAGGAGTGTATGGGTCAAAACATCTGTGGTTATAGGATTACCTATATCTCTAGATGACTCACTAGATATGGGCTGATATACTATTTAGTGATGTCAAAGTCACAAATATTGTTGGTCTTTTTTGTTCTTGTTAGTAGCTTACATGGTTGATATGAACATTAGAAGATGCCATCATCATCATCATCATCATTATTATTCAAATTTATTAGTCCATGCCCTCAGTACTGCCTACATTGATTAGCTGTGGCTCTGCAGGGTTTCAGACAAGGGCTCTCCTATTCCTACCTGAAGACACTGGGGCCCGATCCCAGGACATTTACATGCAAAGCTGATGCTCTGCTACTGAGCTACAGCTCTTTCCCATTGTTAACTTTCTTAGAATCATAGGATCGTAGAGATGCAAGGGACCACAAGGGTCATCTAGTCCAACCCCCTGCAATACAGGAATCCTTTGCCCAACATGGGGCTTGAACCCACGACTCTAAGATTAAGAGTCTCATGCTCTACTGACTGAGAAAGAAAGAAAGAAAGACATCATATGGTCTTAAAATGAGCTGCTGTTTGTTGTATAGTCTTGAGTATGTTCTGCATGAAGGCAGAACATACTCAAGGTGTTTTTCAAGAGGGTGGTATAAGAATACTTTAGTCAAACAAACAAAAAATTCATCTTGCCCCACTCTTCAGCTGACATCACCTCCCCATGAAAATGCCACCCCCTGCCCTCTATTCTGCTCCAGTAATACAAGACTTATGTCCTTACCGCAACTTTTAAGAGCGCTTTATTAAATCACTGAGTCACTTATAATCATCCCCACGAACAACCATGATACAACACCTAGTTTTAGGATGTCAGGAAATCAGCACTGCACAAAATTAAATTTGGTGTATAAGGACTTGTTTGTGGAAACCATTTCTGCAGCTTTCAACATTTTTCAATTTTGCGAGCTAACGTATTTCAAAATTATTTCTGTACATGGGAGTTGATTTATAGGAAAGAAATTAATCAAATTTTCAGTCTCCATTACTGAAATTTTGGCTGTCTGCCTGTGATTGAACATTTGCATTTCTAGTTTTCACTGAGCTTATCAAATCTACAGTCCCCCCACTCTCTTTTAAAGATAATGTGCTATGATTAGTACTAACTGTTAAAAAGACAAAAGACAAGTTTAATTATTAAGATTTCTGTGCTTTTTCCACAGGTGCTTTGGACATTTGTCTAACAGATTCCTTTAAAAAAGAATTCTTCAAATTTTTACCGAGAGAAAACCAATCTGTTTGCAAAAGCAGTCTGTGACATTGACTCATACCATATATATATCTGTAGCACAGAAGATCTAAATATACACTTCACTAAAGTCTTAAAAGAATATATATATATATATATATATATATATATATATATATATATATATATATATATATTCTTTTAAGACTTTAGTGAAGTGTATATTTAGATCTTCTGTGCTACAGATAAATTGTTGAAATAAAATGTCCCTGGTGTCCTCTCACATAGGCTGCCTTCATGGTGGCTAAACATCCCAAGGCATTTCCTTATCCCACCAGAGGCTCAGCTGAAGGCCAGAATGATCTCTGCATCGCAGCAAATATTTTCTCTTTCAAGAACACACATTCACAGATGCCCGAGGTTATGTGTAACTTGCTGCTGAGAACATGATAGCCAATGCACTTGTTTACTCAGTTACTATGATGGGTCAGCACTAAAGTAATTTCTTCTGTCAATTCAGAGAGAGTTTTCGGCATGGACTGAAATCCTGGATTCAATATTTAGTGCATGCTGATGGTTCAGCATTCTTTCAAGTCTTGAAAGTGCATTCAAAATACGTGCCCCGCAAGCTGCCCAGGTTTCTCCTGAGGCTCATATGTCCCCAGGAGTCCACACCTGGGCTCTAACAGGAGGAAGTCTTCCTCCCTGCTGTGCTCACTGTTCAGGTCTGTCTCATGGCTAGAAACTCAGGGAAGCATACCAGCCAATCATGGGCTCCTCCCCACCCAATTGGAAGTTGTTCTTTTGGAAGTCTCCACACCATTCACCCTACGTAGCTGGACAAACCTCCTTTTTGTTCTGGGGCTTCCTCCTATGAAAAAATTACCTCCCTCAAGTTCAATGAACAACTACAGGACTAGAGGAATGTCATATCTTATCCTTAATTTGTGTGTAAAGGCTAAACAGTAGTGACTAAAACAGTACAGCAAGCATTTACACCACGGAGAAAAAGGTGATGGCCTTCCATCCCATGGACTCCAACTCCCATCATTTCCAGCCAGCATGGCCAATGATCAGGGATGATGGGAACTGTAGTCCAGTGTGAACTGGAGGACCAAAGATTCCCCATCCATGCTTTCAATGGATGGCAATTTGCCTAAGAAGAAAGGGGGCTGCTGTAAGTTTAGCATGACGTGTGAATATGAAACAGGTGACAATATGGAAATTGCATATTCAATTTGGAATTCTTTTTTTAAAAAAATATACAAAGGGTTTGTTGTCAGATAGCTTCTTAAACCTTCAAAAGCAATGTTTACATTCAAATCAGGTGTTCTGGAGTGGAAACTCAGTTCCACCTGCCAGTATCTAACTGAAGAGATGCTTCATCATTTCAGAGGACATGGTCTAAAAGTAAGAAAGAAAGGTCTTCATTTGCACAGTGTACACCTTTCCTCGTTTTCTCAACCATTTCCTGCTTATAGACATGTCTTTAGCATGCCAGCTGATGCGCGTGCTCACATACAATATGCAAGCCTGTTTGGTACAAAAACACCTCTGCTCATGCTCTGTGAGAGTCAGGGAAGAATAGAAGTTACGACTGTTGGACTAGGATCTGGAAAGCCAGGGTTCAATCCCTTTGAAGTCACGAAGCTCACTGGGTGATCTTGGGCTAGTCTCTCTCTTCTCAGCCTAGCCTACCTCAAAGGGTTCTTGTGAGGATAAAAACTGGGAGAAGGAGAACCATGAACATCACCTTGAGCTTTTTGGAAGAAATGTGGGATATAAATGTGACAGTGAACCAAAAAGAAATGCTATTCACTTTAGAAAGAACAGTACCAGAATGTGTTCTATATGCTGCTATCCCTGGGTAAGATAAGATTAAGGTTCTCATTTTAAAAAGGTATAAGAAAAATAGAGTAGGGATTATTGTAATTAAATATTCCTCAAGCTTCTGCCCAGAGCCTCGGTTTTACCTGAGCACTTGTCTGAAGTGAAAGTAGTCAGTATTGCTATTATTTTCAAATCCTGGACCTTTCCAAGGTTGCACTTTGTCACTGTTGCTGGATTCTGTGGTCCCCCCACTAGCCGAAAGATCAATAACCATTTAATACTGCCATTTTACCCCATGACCCAATGTTTTGTGTGTCTTGCTGTCCTGACGGACTGCAAGAAAACAAAACAACAACGAACAACACAAAGCAAAGCAAAGCAAAGCAAAGCAAAGCAAAGCAAAGCAAAGCAAAAGGATGTGTGAACTTCACACTTGGATTTAAATATGTATTGGATGACCCCAGCAGGAAGATTGGACAAGGCTCCTCTCTCTTGCAGGACAATAGAAAATAGGACAGCAGCACAGACTGTAAACAAATGTTAAGAGCTCAAACTGAAAATTGTGGTTATACTAAAGAGCTACTTTATTCTTAACCCCAAGGGAAACAAGGAGAGGCAACCCTTGGGTATTATTTATGGACAGTGATAAATGCTGGGTGGGGTGGGGTGGGTGGTGATAACTAAAGCCAGTTTCCTGATGCCCTTAAGTCACATCTACTCATATAAGTCTTTTTAAGGGTCATATGTAAATTCAGGAAAATTTGAATAATTCTAATGGCAGGCTGGAGACAGAGGACACCTTAGAATAATGACTATGATATGTAAGGTCCTGTTCATGTAAGATCCAATGAACAGGCTGTGATTTTTTAAAAATGACAATAAACCTTTAAATCATACAGGTAAACCCTATGCATGCCTCCACAGAAACAAGTCATTTGCATTCAGTGGGTCATTTCCAGGCATTCTTAAATATTTACTTCTTCGTGGGCTACTAAGGCTGCAGTTCTACACACAGTTATTTGAGAATGCCCCATTGAACTTAATGGGAATTACTTCTGAATAGGTATGTCTAGGACTGTGCTGTAAGTCAAGGTCTTTCCAGGTAGTCAGTGAGGCTGAAGAATGCTACAATGTTTTGTTTTTGTTTTTAATCCCGTATGATACGTGATGGAAGGACTTTGCACACACCTCCTATGGTTATTTTTGACTTCTTGAAACTAGTGGGTCAGATCACCATTTACTCAGTCACTGGATTTAAGACAGCCATAACCTCCAGGGATATTTAATTAGTTTCAGACTACTGCATCCTCCAAAAAAGAGGGGGGGGGAGGGGAGAGATAACAGCCATTTAGAAATATAAATAGCAATGGGAAATAAATAAAATATCCATGTACTTTTTCCTACGGAAATATTCTTAACTTTAAAAGTCTTGTTCAATCTTTGGCAAACTTTCCAGGCTCAGACTTTGGCAGATATCCAGATATAAGAAGTATGCTTAAGTATGTTAGCTCTTCAGCCACAACATTTCTCTCTCAGAGTAAAGGAAACTTCTAACTACTCCTAAGGAGGCAAGACCAATGTTTACCTTATATCCTGAAGATTTTATGTGCACACCTCGCTTGGTCAGGGTAGATTTCATCCGGATGAAAAAAGAACGCTCTAGATTGTTGTCCGTTGTAAGTAGGCTGGGGCTTGTGGCTTCCACTAGAGTAGAAACAACAACAACAAAATAAAACAATTCATAGATAATTTCATTTTCACAATATCCTTTTGAATTACTTCATGTGAAGTGGGAGATCTTGATGATAGATCTCCCACTATATATATTTTTAATGGCAGCTGTGGATCCGTCCCCCGTCCCGAATTAGATCAGGACCACCATTCTAGTGAGAGGGTAATCCTTTATTCCTGTAATGTTTTCCCACTGACAATGCTTTGTGCCACTGGGCAAAAAAAGGCCTGCTGTTGTCACTGGAGAAGATGGAGGAGGAAAGGAAGTTGGATGTCTCATATGGATAACTACTCGATATCGCTCATTCCTTTCATTGTATCTACTCTATAGTATGGCTGGAAGGGTGAACATAATATATGTTCACCAGCACCACCTCCTGCATCAGATGATGGATCACATGGAAGCTGCTGATTTCCTCACTGTTGAGAAAATGCAAATCTGCTCCTACTTTTAACGTTTATCCCTAGGATCAGCATGAACAGTGTTGTGGTGATGGTGGTAGGGGAAAGAACAACAGACTATCTTGGGCTGATTGCTTAGGAACTCTTTCTTTGACTATAACTAGTAGGGAAAGATAGGGAGCCAGGTGGGTGTTGTGTGTGTGTTGTTTTTTTAAGGAAGAGTAAAAAGAGAGGATAACCTCAAGCTGGTGGCGGATAGAAGCAATTTATTGTCTGCCTAGTAAGTTATACTAGTCCTATGTGGCCTTCTCCAGTGCTCTCAAGTAAGTCTACTAGAAAAAATGCACTGCTTCAGATAATAAACTGCAACTCTCACTCTAGCACAAACTTGAGGTCTGCTTCTCTCTTTGCTCTTTCATTAGCTGGAAATGGTTTGGAAGTTGGGGAAAAATAATGGCGACACTCATTTGTCCCCCTGAAAATAAGAACATAGCCTGCTCACCAGAAAGCTTATATCATTTTAATATCAAATGTAAATATACACTTTCGTTGTCTAAAATAATTAAATGTGGGGCAAGCCTTCATAAAAAAATAGCCATATTGGCAATATTTCTGTATATGGAGTTTAAATTAACCAAAAAAAATGTTTTACTAGTGTCTTGAAAGAGTATTGCTAGTTATGAGGCAAGACTTTTCTTGTTATATTTCCTTGCATATACCTTGTACTGATGTGATCACATTTACATTGTGTTTATGGCATTTTAGCTCTGTTGTAATGAATACAATAACAAGAATGCCCCTTTCTTTAGTGTCTCTCTTAAGAGTGGGCTTTTTTTTGTTTTAGAGAGCATGAATTCCATGTCATTTTAAATGTACAGCTCTTTATCACTCGAGGGAAAAGCAGAGCCATGTTATATTTAGTACTTTCATTTCTTCTGATTAAATATGAATTACTATGAAATTTTTCTCATCATCTAACACGCCATAATACGCCAACAGCTTTTTAATACACTATATAAGCACAAACTTCTGCTCTAAGAGTTTAATTTGCCCCTCTAATCCAATCACATCAACCTTATTTCTCTTATCAGAGATTCCCATTTTGAATTAAATGAGCTCATTAGTTTTAATCAAAAGCAGAGAGATCAAAACTTAAACGTAAATGCTTTAGATCAGAACTGTCAGTCAGCCGTGCAGTTCTATTTTACTAAAACACAAGATCAGAGACCCTTAGAACCAATTTTTTCTCGTAAGGGATGCCGAGAGCTCGAAGATGCTATATCCTTTTTTTTTCTTTTCTCCTTCCCAAGGACAGATTATACATTTAAGGTTAGACTTAATTTAGCGCATTTTTTCTTCCATCCTGGTGGAAATGGAAAAGTATGCCAATCTGCTGTTTGTCTCTTTCACATTTATTGGTGTTAGTCCTTGGAGACCTGAACAAACGTGAAGCCATCAGAAACCATGCCACAAACCTGGCCTCAACATTTCAGTTCCATTCAGCAATATCATGTTTGCAACATCTAAGAAATGAAACTTTCAAAGCAAGGAAATGTATGATCAGGATCAAGGTTACTGGAACCCTGAAACCACAAAAAGGGTCATAAGCAGATCTGGCAGCAAGAGGCTCACCATTAATTATTACTGATATTATACAACACTCTACAGTACAGTGCTTAAAGTGTACATTAAGAAACCACAGCATGTGTTCTTCCTGCTGAGTGAATAAATGTTAGAATCAGCTTAAAACATGCAGTTGCTATAGTCCAGTACATTATGACCTAACATAGGCAGCAAGTAAAATATGCAGAAATGTTGTTCATGGTAATCTTCTAAATATGGAGGAGAGTTACACAGCCCTGATTCTTCTTTTTCAACTATTGTACAGTATACTCACAACTTAAAGTGCATTTAACCTGTGCATATTCAATTTTTTATTTTTTAAAAGGAGGTGGGTGCCCAGGAAAAAAACAAACTTTGGCAGTCTCACCCACCATTGCACCCAGTCTGTGTTGGTTATACATGATTTGGGCTTTAGGCGCTTTCTCTGGTATGTAACCCTTGCGTAAGCTGAGGGTTTACTGTACTTAAAACAAGTCTGCATTCATTATTGTACTAATCAAGAAGGACAGTAGCATGCTGTGGAGAGAGAGAAAAGGTGGGAAACAGAAAGCTGCACTTCTCATAGAATGCATTCTAAGCGCTAATTTTATTCAAGTAATTTAATGTCTCACCATTATATAAAAGGGTCTGATAATCTGAATGAAGCCGGGATGAAATATATGCTTATGGAATTTTGAGGGATTCAGTATTTACCACCCATCACTGCAATAAATCACTCCGTAGACTATTGCACACATGAGAAGCAACACTGATCTCATAAATCAGACCATGGAAATCATACCCATCCCATAGCAATAACCATGACAATAAATACAGACAAGGCTGAGAAGCACAGCAGCCCTGAAATGATCCTGGTAGCCAGAAGAACAGCACAGGAACAGAACTGCACCACTGAAAGGTAGTCGGGGGCTGGCTGATCGAGAGTAAACAAATACCTCGGCTCAAGCCTATACAGTGGTACCTCTGGTTACAAACTTAATTCGTTCCGGAGGTCCGTTCTTAAGCTGAAACCATTCTTATCCTGAGGCGCACTTTTGCTAATGGGGCCTCCTGGATTCTGTTCGCATCCTGGGGCAAAGTTCCCAACCAGGTGCAGCTACTTCCAGGTTAGTGGAGTTCATAATCCAAAGCGTTTGTAACCAGAAGCGTTTGTAACCAGAGGCACCACTATAGAAGAATCTATATGTTAGATTTTATCTGCAATTCGGATAGCTGTCAAGATATGGTTGCCAAATCAGGCCAAATTACGTATAATGGCATGGGGTTCAAATTACCTACGCCAGGGCTGGATTTAGCTTTGATGAGGCCCTCAGCTACTGAAGGTAATGGGGCCCTTTATATGTCCAGCTGTCCTTTCTCAACAACAAATTGTCCCTGTTTTTTTGTGTTGAATATATGCTATATGTTAATTTACGGACCTAAAAGGTATCTAAAGCCATTTGAACAAAACAAAATATGTATTTTATCCAAGTAATTGTTGAACTGAAATACAATTAAGAAGAAGTGTATTTCTGGGGGGGGGGGGCAAGAGAGGGGGGCCCTAAGCTATAGTTTGTTTGGCTTATACGTAAATCCGGCACTGATCTACGCATACGCACAAATACATACAATTGAATTGAATGGAACTTTCTCAAAGATAAATAGATATCTGCAACACCCAGTTACAATCTTATACAATCCTACACATACCGGGGAGTTAGTTGAATTGAGCTCAGTGGAACTGACTTCTGCATAGACAAATAGAAGCACAGAATCGCAGAGTTGGAAAGGACCCCAAGGGTCATCTAGTCCAAACCCTTGCAATGCAGAAATCTCTACTAAAGCATCCATTATTGATGGCACATATAGAATCGCACTATGATTATTACATTTATTACAAGGAGGGAGTGCATGTGGCGGGGGGGAGGGGGAGAGCTGCTGTTTTCTCATGGGATTAGGAAAAAGAACAGCACCTGAGCTCAACCTTTCGCAATATCGCAAAGGTTGGTGTCAGTCTCTCTACATTTTCCCTTGCCATATTCTCATTTCCTTAGAGAAGCAGTGGTTGGAAGACAATTGGAGGTGTGGCTGGCTTGGCACTGAAGTTCATAGCTCTAATTATCTTTGAGCATTCAATGGCAGAGTGGGTCAGAGAACTTAGCATCAGGCTAGAGCAGCACTTAATTTATAAACTTCAATTCTCAGGTGCATGTGAAAAAGTTGTTCTGTTGCACGCAGGCCGACGTTTAAGTCCTCAAGGATAGCATGATATGGGAAGAGTGGGCAATGAATGAGCAGATAAAATTCTCCGTTGAAAAGTGCAAAGCAAATGCTCATCAGCAAAACAACCCTGTATGATCCTTTTAGGTTTCTGAACTGGCACTCAGGCGATCTTGCAATCCTAGTAGACACTTCCCTGAAAAGCTAAGGAAAGAATCTGTATATATACTAATATGGAACTCAAATGTATTATACACATTATACAGCATTATACACCTTTAGGCACCAGGCAAAAGCGTTCCTTTTTAACTAGGCCTTTGGTTGATTTGATTGACATCCTATGCCCTTTTAAAATGTGTTTTTGTGTGTGGGGGGTGTGTGTGTTTTTGGGTTGTTGTTTTTATGTTGATTATATATTTTGATTTTGTTCTGTGAACCGCTATGAGACCTTCGGGTATAGGGCGGTATATAAATTCAATAAATAATCATACTAGAACATACAGTTCTAGTAACCCTTCAAACCCTTTTAAAAGAAAAGAACAGACAAGTGTATGCAGAAGGCAAACAGAAATTATCAGGGTTATGGGATGCTGTCTGTTAGCACAGAAATGATAGCAAAGGTGTGCATGAAAGAGTGATACTTAAAACAAGAGTAGTTTGGAAATGTGAAAAGGTTTGCATATTATTTCGAATAATGGTAAAACTAGAAAACATCCAGTGAAATTAACGCTTCATAAATCTAAATGGAAAACAGAAATACATGCATTATCTGAGATGATCAAAGTACTGGTTTTGACATGTGAAGCCTTATGTGGCCAGACCTGAAAGACAACCCTTTCCCATATGAACCAACCCAGATCCCAGAAATGGGATTGCCTATGAACCAGACAAACCACAAGCTGTAACTACGGGTATCCCATCCAAATAAAAGATTAGCACAACAAAGAAACCAGAGATCACCCTACAGCATAACACCCTAAAGCCAGGATAAAGTGGAATATCTTAGCCTGGCATCTAAATGTGGACAGTTCTGGTGTGAGAGTGGGTCAGAGAGCTTAGCATCAGGCCAGAGCAGCACTTAATTTATAAACTTCAATTCTCAGGTGCATGTGAAAGTTCTGGTGTGAGTTGTGTTTCCCTGAGGAGAGCATTCAGCAAACAGGGAACAAGCCCTAAAAACCCATTTCTAGGGACCCTCATGCTTGCATGTCCATGCTAAACCATGGTTTTGGTTTAGTGTGTTGTACAAACCAGGCTAATGTCCATTATGAGTTACATCATTTACCCTCTGTAGGCAAAGATAGCACTGAACTTGTTGTGAATCATGTTCCTGCACAAGGGACCACTTATTTAGGAGCCAAATAAATGTTTTGAAATTAACACAACTTGGTTTATTTTTCTTGAACACGGACAAGGGGATGCAAAATCCTTTGGAATTGCTATTATAAATCGTAACTGCTTTATGTTAAAGAGCGGATATGTGGTTATAAAGAGAATTTGAAAGATATACCCAGATGGTAATATACTTTGTCCTAACAGGATCAAGGGACTCTCATCCTGTTGGGAAGTTTTGTTGCTTTTCTTTAGTATCCTGCAAACTAGCACTTTAGACTAGAGCAGAGTTGGGGAAACAGCTGTAATTTAGTACTGCCACTACTGGCCCACTAAAAGTGGCATTAAAATAAAATAAACTGAGGGGTAGATGGGGGAGAAGAGAACAACTTAAGAACATAAGAAGTCTTTTTCTTTTCTTTTTTAAGCCCACAAAAACCCTGCTTCTGCTGCCTACCATTGCCACTCTGCTTGTGATTTACCGAAGATACTAAAAGAGCTTCCATTCCAGATTTTCATATGCCAAGCAGGAGCATGCTTCTTGGTGCGGGGCTCCCCTGAGGAAGTGAAGAGCATTTAAACTGCCTCATGCTGCTCACACAGCTAGTGTTTGGATGACACCACTCTGCGGAAAATATGCATAATGACAAAGTCAAGCTGCTACCAGTGGGTGTTTCTGCACAGGACTCTAAAGCGGTAAAGAGTTCAAGGGGTGGTGGTGGTGGAGGAGGAGGGAGAATGGGAGATAATAAAGCTAGCCTTTGAAAGTACATGACACCCAACACAAGATATTATGCAGGAAGCTGTGGCACTACAAGGAGCAAAACAGTATGAATACTACCAGGGCAACAACAACAAGCAAGCGATTGTTTCCCATCTTACTGCAAAGCATCTATAAATGCAGCCACTTGAGGGATCTATTTCTTAAGAAAAATGCACTTTGTGCTCTCGGGATGCTCTAGGATTCAACTTTCTGCACCTCCATGCAGGATCGAGGGTAGCAATGTTTTTATCGCAATCATAAAATGGTTATGGGCCAATTCCTCTTATAAAGCAGTCCATAAGAGTGAGGACCCTTTCCCTCAGTTTTTTTACAACATGATGTCAGACAAAGGGCACCAGGACTTAGTCTTTGTACTACAGTACAAAATAACAATACATAAACACCTTTGTGCAGGCAGCTTGAAACCCCATGTTTTCTATTAAGAAGTCATGTTCAATCTTCACTGTTGATAGAACAGAATAGCTAACACGGAGAACATTGTATATCAGAAAGGTCAATAGTTATTATGAGCTACAAATATATTTTTTTCCATCCTTCAGGCTGTTTAGCGCATATCACAGCATGAGCAGCTGTCTTCTTTAATGCTTTTAAAATTAGAATCCCAAAGAGGAAGGGGAAAAAATTACATTTGCAATGATTGCTCTTTGCTTTTGTAAGTTTACTTTAATACACTATTTTATATACATGAATTGTCTGTGTAGCCTAACCAAGGGCAGTAACTGGCTGTTAGTATCTAAGCTGGATTCCTCTATCTATGTCTGTTGTTAAAAAATACCTTATCATAAATTGTGTTAACATAATGTATTATTTTTGAAAGAGTTCTATTACACATTATTTATGCTAGTAACTTGATAAATGTATGTATATCTTACCTAGAGGTTATGTTACGTGCATAGAGTGGCTGCTGTTGAGGTATAAATATTTACCAAGGATTAATACACTGTGGTATCTGCTTTATGGATTTCTACATATGTACAACAGCAACAACACATTTGACTGTGGAGCTTTTTACGACAGCCATTGTGATAACCCTATCACAACCACTACCACAATTAAAGATGTGAGACTGAGTCCCTCCCCCCATCTGCCTTCTTCTCAAGCAGGAAAAATAGTTCAAACTATTACCACTCAGGCTTAAATTTCCAGTCTTGAAATTCCCAAAGCATCATTCTCAAAATGTCAGTTGCGAACAAAAACAGCTCAGCAATTTTGAAGTGTGATGAGAATGCAGAGGAAATAGTGGAAACTGGCTGGGAGTGTAAACCTGTCGCAGAAGAAATGGCACCGTTTGGGTTTCAGATTTCTCCCTAAGTAAAATGAAGAACAAGCAGTATAAGACTCTCAAAACTCCTTACAAACAAGGAGACTGTTCACTACGCAGAATGGCCAGCATGCTGCAACGAAAACATTTTTAAACATCTAGCATCAGGTTCCACTGATGGATTTTGTTGTAATCTTCTTTGAAAGGCAGATTAAGTGGGGGTGCAAATATTTAAATAGGAGCTAGATACCTACTGCTTTAATTACTTTGCTTATTGGCCCCTTTGGGGCAGGGCCACAGTTCAATGGGAGAGCACCAGCTCTACCTGGCATCTCCAGATAGAGCTGGCAGTGCCCCATTACTGCAACAAAGAGCTAGACAGACCAACTCACTATAAGGCAGCTTCCTAGGTTTCCTTCCAATCTCTCGTCCAAAGGGGATTAAGAGTGAGAGCTGGACCATAAAGAAGGCTGATCGCTGAAGAATTGATGCTTTTGAATTATGGTGCTGGAGGAGACTCTTGAGAGTCCCATGGACTGCAAGAAGATCAAACCTATCCATTCTTAAGGAAATCAGCCCTGAGTGCTCACTGGAAGGACAGATCGTGAAGCTGAGGCTCCAATACTTTGGCCACCTCATGAGAAGAGAAGACTCCCTGGAAAAGACCCTGGTGTTAGGAAAGATGGAGGGCACAAGGAGAAGGGGACGACAGAGGATGAGATGGTTGGACAGCGTTCTCGAAGCTACAAACATGAGTCTGACCAAACTACGGGAGGCAGTGGAAGACAGGGGTGCCTGGTGTGCTCTGGTCCATGGGGTCACGAAGAGTCAGATACGACTAAACAACAACAACAAAGAGTGAAAGAAACCACCAAAAGAGGTAATGATGAAGGTGGTGCAGAGCATCAACATGAATTTCCTGTTGGTAGCATCACTGCAGCTGATTCAGAGGGCAGTGGGGAGGTCTGGGCTATGTGGAGCTTCTCTGGTGCTCCCATCAAAGCGCACACCCACCTCCCCATCCCAATAAGCAGCAGCGCTGCCCCAGTGCTGCTCTTGGCTGGCTTCCTCTTGGCTGATCAGACCTCGAGTCTGGGGAGGGATTCTGCAGAAGAAGCCCCACAACACACCAAGAACCAAAGTGCCAATCCTAAAGCCTTATTAAATCCAACAAACAGCAGTTCTTATTCTAAACCGGTGGTTCGCGAACTTTTTTCTCCGGGTCACGCTTTCAGAATAAAAATTTTCTCATGCCACCCTGAATGTTTTATTGATAAGAAATGTGCTGGAAAACCCAAAGAAACAAATCCTAGTAGTGCTTGATTTATAACATAGAACACAACAACTTTATAATACGTTCATGGGATATCTATAAATATTCTGCAAATAAAGACACAGTTTTGATACTATACTGTGCTGAAATGTTTATATGTTTCTTGGATTGTCCTTGAACCTTCACACCACACTCGCCACCCTCTCCTGCCACCTGTGTGGCGCGCCACACCCTTTGAGAACCACTGTTATAAACCATACCGCCTGCCAAGGCTATTCATGCACTATTCAGGATCTGTTCTTCACATTGTTAAAATACCATGTCATAGTGGTTCTGCAGAGAAAATTCTGCCAACCTGTTGGTGGGTGGCAGTTGCGGTGACACACCAGCTCGCTGCTGGTGTCGGGCAATTCCAATTCTTCCACTCATGATATCGGCCAATTGTGGGTGGGCTTTAGGAGACGTCTGGGTATGATTTATAGTATGTAATCAGAAGGGGGAGTTGTATGGCTTTGCCTCCCCCTTCCAGGAATTGGGGTATCCTGTTAAAGGGATCCAGGGGAAAGTGTTTTCGTCCATAAGTCCAATCGCGGGCTGAGGGCCACAGCACTCTGCAAGGAGTCAATTCCGCCCAGGTGTTCCCTAAGTCACAGGGACACCCTTTCTCAGAACCAACCCCCTAGGAAGCAGGCAGGCTGACTGAGTGGGAAATCACCCAATGCCTGAGCCAAATCACTTTCATCTGTAATCAATGAAGTTGTGGCCTGCTTCAGTCCAAGAATGTTGTCCTGTGTTTTCATATAAGAAGTGCAAGGCACTGGCAGCAGACTCACTGCAAATGCCTTGTTCCCCTGAGGACTCCATATCTATGACAGGATTGTGCTACAAAGCTTTTATTTTGGAATACATTTTGCTTATCCTGAACTTCATTCGATTTCTTCCACATATCACAATTCACAAAAACATCAAAACTTGACAATTTCAAACATTTTAAGACTGCCACATTCTAGCACGTATTGGTTTTGTCTAAACGATTCCCTGTGTTTCTTAATCTCTATTTGTGCTTCCTGTTTGTGTTTGTTTTCTTGCAATTTTTTGAGTTTGCTTTTCAGTTTTGATTGTTCTAGAAAATTCTTTAATGAAACAGTATGTAATCATGCTTATTTAAATATCAATATCAAGCTTGGTATGGATTTTTTTTGGGGGGGGAATCACAGATAACTGTGGGAGAACACTGGAATGGATTTATGAAATCATGCAAAATTACATTCCGCTTCTCCCTGGCCTTTGGCTAATTAAACAATCTATGGCCTTTTAAATTTAGGGGGGATTATTATTGTTTGTTATTATGTTATATGTTTTTTATGCCCTGTGATCCTTGGATGAAAGGTGATATAGAAATTTAATTAATTAAATAAGTAAGTAAGTAAGTAAAATTAACCAAATACAAAAATCCTCAAGCAAACAAACAACTGCAGTGATATTTACAAGAGTCCTGTAGGCTAATACAATATTATTATTACTAACCAATGGTAGACAAAAATCTAAGCAGCTTACCAATAAGTTTATCATTGCTGAGGTTAGATTTGAACACAAAGCTTCCTAGCTCCTAGATTATCCTCTTAGTCCTTCACTATACCTGGCTGTGCTAATGCTTGGGAGTTTTGAGACTGCATAGCTCAGGTTGCTTACTTCTGAGTAGACAATGTATGGGAATGCACTGTAAATTAATCTGATGATCTCAACAGTAATATTTCTTCAAATGCTGTAAGCGCTTTGTCCATTTCTTGGAAAACACCAGTTCACATTATTTGGTGTGGGTTTTCTTTTTTAAATTAAAAAACAAACCAACCACAGACCACCTGTCAAACTGAACAGGATTGTTTTGTTACTGGGGATTTTCACAAGACCTTTGACAAAACCAATCAGCAGCTGTCACATTCCTCAAAGAAAGGCCTTTTAAAATTAGCCTACCGTGCAGGTATTTTGGCAGAATTTATCACATGTCTTGAATGGCGCATGCTTTAGCTTTTCTCTTTATACACACAAATGGTTTTTGTGCAAGTTTAACACACTTTGTCAGTCCCTCCTTCAGGCAAGCTCTGGTTTATAACACACCTTGACACAACACAAGGAGAGGAATATGCCAGACAATAAATTATAAGATATTTCTCTCCAAGTCAGACTTAGTAGCATCTATGCCTGGAAACGGACTAATTGAGAAGAAAACTATTTTGGCACACCACATTTTCTAAAACTCCTCCAGCACAATGTTCCTTCGGTTTTTGCTCATATTTATCATTTCCTCGACATTGCATTTTCACTACACAGGAGCCTGCACTGTTGATTTTTCTCTCTCTCTTCCTCCAAGCCTGGAGATCACCCCATGGATTAACAAATGATTGAGGATTCTCTCTTAAAAGACTCTTTAAAAACCTGTCAGAATCAGCCTGAGACACAGATTTATTATGAACTATTTAAAGGGCTTAATATATGTATCCCCAAAGAGCCCTTGGAGCAAACTAAAAAGGAAGAGTGGAGTTCTCAAAGAATGGGAAAAATTCTCCAATGCCCCACTTTCTTCACACCACGATTACTGTTTACTCAAAGGATAAAATGCCTAACCTGTCACATGCAGCCTTCAGAAGCCATATTGCCGGTGATGTACAGTAGAAACAGAACCAAAACAATGGGACTTGACAGTAATACCCTGCGAAAGGCAGCTATAATTTACTTTCTAACCTATTCACTAATGTGGATACGTCTTGTAGGAAAAAAACCTGATCTTCTGACCCACGTAGTAATCAAACAACTGCCAGGGTGTTTATTGTCATGCAAGCTGTGACCATTACCTTAATTATATGTTACCGTATAAAAAAACCTTCCCTAATGAGCAAATCTTCTCCCACATGTGTGCCAACTCACCCTTCTGTCCTTGAAAAGCAGTGCTGCTTTTGATTTCAACCGGGCGTTTTAAAGCCTGTTAGAACCATTTCATCTAATGGGTGATGCTGCCTTACCTACAACATTTATTTTATTAGGATGCCATGATATAATTAACATTATCAGCTTTGCGCTAGGAAAACAACTTGGGAAGAAAAGATCATATATGAAGATGCTGCTTTAGCTTGGTCCAGTAAATGATGAGACTGAGATTTGTAGGAGACACAGACAGAGTTATCTAAAACAACTCACTTTCTAATAATCTCCTTGAAACCTACCAGATGTAAAGCAATTACAATGGACTCTCCCAGTGATCCTTCCTAGACCCATTAGTGAGTTAGAGACTTCTCTTGCATGTTAAAATTACGCTCCAGCAGATTGAGCAAATGAGACCAACGAGGGGTCCAATGGTCAAGAAGTAGGTTTCTGCACTTGCTGTAGATGGAAGTGAGGGGCACATGAGGTTCGTCTACCTCAGAAGGTAGCTCATCTAGGAGAAGGAAAACTCTGATCCTAAACCACTGCTGCCTTGTGACATATCTTAGGGAGAAGAAAAGGTTAAGGAGTAAACCCTACACAAATCCAGAGTGGAGTCCCTAGTACAGTTGGATGGTGCCTTGTATGCCTCCTTCCAGCAACTCCTGCAGCCAAGCTGGTGTCAAAATATTACTCTGCTTTCTTTTGGGCCACATCCTTTCTCTTCCCTTCACACAAGTAGGGAAACAAACGAGGTAACCATAGTTAACTAGAGCCAGTGTGGTGTAGTGGTTAGGAGCGGTGGACTCGTAATCTGAGGAACCGGGTTCGCGTCTCCGCTCCTCCGCATGCAGCTGCTGGGTGACCTTGGGCCAGTCACACTTCTCTGAAGTCTCTCAGCCCCACTCACCTCACAGAGTGTTTGTTGTAGGGGGAGAAAGGGAAAGGAGAATGTTAGCCGCTTTGAGACTCCTTTGGGTAAAGTGGGATATCAAATCCAAACTCCTCCTCCTCCTCCTCCTCCTCTTCTTCTTCTTCTTCTTCTTCTTCTTCTTCTTCTTCTTCGGGCTTCCAAGCAAGCCAGAATTGATAACCAACTTTAATCCATGAGTTCATGTCCTGGTTTGTTTAGAAGCCATTAACTATTGTTTCCCAGCTTGAACGTAATGGGAAGCTATGCTTATGTGTGGTTTCTTGGCTTGTTTCATCACTTGTGAGAAGCAGGAGAAAAGGCACTGTGGGCAGGTGCCATTCACCTTGTACATACTCTGGCTTATTAAGCCAGGATTTGGTAATGTAAATGTAGCATGTAACATTAAGCTAAATCATGGCTTAGCACAAATGTGCAATCATGCAGACTCTGGAAGGAAGACGCTGCCTGCTTTGCTCCTCCTCTGGTCTTGCTGCTACTATGCTACATAATGGTTGTTCTGTAAACCAAGAAGAAACCTTGGTTACGGAGCAAGGTTCAGAAATCACGCTAAGAGGAGGAGCAAAGTGGCCATGATCTGTGTTTTGGGAGCCTGCACATTCACACACTAAACCATAGTTTGGTTAGTGTTATACCGGTATGTGAAATGGGTCACTGTATGCAGTGGTTTGAGGACTGCAGCCATAATGCCACTTTTGATGTTTGCAGTTTTTCATATTCAGAAGCAGACCAGTGTGAACTGTTATTCTACTTTAACAATAGTATGCTATTTAGGAGTTCAAAGAGCTCCTCAATGACAACTTCTGCACTTCATGCGTTGAAGGGGGGAAAGCATCAATAAGATCTCTGGGCCTTTGAGATTTACAAAGAAATCATATTAACATATTTCATAGCAAACAAATCGCACAGTAAGGAACATTATAAAACTGATTTAAACTGGATACCTAGTATGACTTGTTTGATGGCCTGTTTCAGCATCTGCACCAATTCATTCAAATATTTCTTAGACTTACCAATATATGTTCTTTAATGAGAAAGAGATAATGGGGGAATGCAACCATTTATGCCATGTGTTCACAGGCACTCCAGATCATATATGAATAGGCAATTGTGACTGCTACGTAGTCTGGAAATCTGGGGAATCCTACAAATTCTCGGATCTCTACACCCCTTTTATTCTTGCACCTTTGGAATTGATTCTGAGCTGTCTTTTATTCAAGTTTCTAGTCTTCGTTATTGTGGAGATAGATGTGAAAGCCTAGACAAAGACGTTCATTTATTGCATAGCCATCATTTTGACGCAAACAATAAAATCTCTGCATCTGCTGTAAGTCAAGGTTTAGGCAGGGATGAAAGCCATTTTCTGACTGTTGTATCTTGCAAGAGCGCTAGTGAGATATAGGGAGCATACTTAATAAAATCATGCATTTGCATAATTATGACTTCCTTATATTAGAATTTTTGCATTCTGTTAGCAAATTTGGCTTTTGCTAACACGATGCAAAAGTTGTTAATGAGTCTCATTGTATTAGCAACTTTCTATCACATTAGCAAAGATTAAATTTGCTAATGGAATATGACAGTCACTAACATAAGATTAGTGCAAAGAGAGACCAAAATCTCAGTAGGCCATCAAAAGGTAATGATCAACATGTAAACAATGCCTTGCCTGGTTGTTTTTTTCTTTGTTAACTATACGTGAATGTGTGTGCAATGTCACTCCCATTCACATCTACAAAAAGCTCCCTAGGAGGGTCTTGTTTTACACAACACTAATGCAACCACAACACAATGATTAATTTTTGATAGAAAATCATGAGCCATCAACTTTCCTCATTAGAAGAGAAGTGAATCATGCAAACAAATGAGCTGATAGAAATATCACGTAAAGCAAGTGTCCTTAAAGTCAGATATTCTTATTCTTATTGCATAAGTAATTTAGATAGCATTTCCTTGTTACAGTAAGGGGCTTTCCGAAGTATAATCACAAAGACTCAGCAACTTCATAAGCCAGACATCAAGACAATTAAGTGAATTAATAATTAGAAAGGGGGAGGGAAGCTCTCAGAAAACCAGATTATGTTTTTGTTGTTTTCCCGGGAGGAATAGCAGTATTGATTTATAGAATTTGCTTCCACTCTAGTAAGAAAGAACACTTGAAAATAGAGGCTAAAGTACTGATATTGTGAAATCTAGCAATCACAATAATAGTTAAGCTTATACTAATATGCAGTTTGCCAAACCTTGTGTGAATTTGTGATCTAAATAATCAGACTTCTTATTATTTTTCTCAAGCCCATTTCATATGCATTCTGTCATATACTGCTTACTAACTAGATGGAAGATCCATTATACTTTTTGTTGCTGTAGAAAATACATAACCGGGGCACCACACTCAAACCATTACTTGTCTTGAAACCTCACACAATCCTGTTCAGGCAACCAACTCTGAGATTAGGTGGCACTGATTCACTGGACTTCTGCATGGATACCTTGCCCCAGGCATGTCCAAAGTCCGTTTTGGGGGCCTAATCCAGCCCGCCCCTCAATTTAATCCGGCGCCCGCAGCAGTATATGACCTGGGGTGGCCGGCCCTCTCGCATGTTCACTGACCCTCTTTGAAAAAAGTTTGGGCACCCCTTGCCCCTTAATCTCCTGGTGAGACCTGCGGATCATGCTCCCATCCCTAGAAACAACACTAGCCCATCCATTCATCACTTATTAACTCCAAATATCTATCATTTCCCCTTTCAGACAGTTGGCAATGGAAAGACCATTACTCAGTTTTTAATCAGATGAGTCTCTTCTTGAGAATCCATTTCTTATCAGGTATGTGAGGGGTATGTCTGCAGACAGAAAAAGCGCACCATTTGGAGGAAGTTGTTTAAATCCAATCATCTGGGAGCATGACTTCAAAGGGGCTTGCTCATCAGCTGATTACAGAGAGTGCCTTGAAAACCATTTGGATGAACTGCTTTCTCCAAATGGGGCACTTTCCCCTCCTCAGAGGAATCCAAACCCCTTCCTCAAAATGGACTTCAAAGGGGCCCCCTGTAACTTCTGATCAGCTGATCAGTGGTTACAGTAAGCCAGTTTGAATCAGCTGATTGGCACTAAAAAACCCGGCATTTTCAAATGAGGTTGTGGAAACCACCCATCAGTGACCTCATTTGAACTTTGATAGGTTTCAATCACTTGTCATCAATATTACACCCTGTGAATGCCAGATGGGTGGTCCTGCCCACCTGTCAAAGTTCACCTGTGAAAGGAGGAGGAATTAGAGATCCAGCCACTGTCTGGATCCAGTTCCCAACCCCTGGCATACAGTTTTGTGAGTTAAAGTCCACTTCATCAAATCACCACTTACTGCCATTGTGAACAGTCACTGGATTTATTTTGCACACATATAAGCTTTAATTGACTTGTCACAATCTGTTTACATTTCACGACCACTTGACCCCACTTGCAATTGATGGAGCAGCCTCTGGTCCATGCAAGCTGATGCCATAATACTTGTTAGTCTTTAAGGGGCCACAAGACTTTATGTTGTTTTTGCTGAAGCAGACATGGCTACCCTTTAAAAAGTCTTAATGCATGTAATGATCCAACCAATAATTATCACAATAAACACTTTCATAAAGCTATGCAGAAAAATATACAGTATTTCTCTCCCCACTCCCAGAGCAATTGGACAATCTGAAACATGCTTTACTTTAATACAAGCGACCACTCTGTTCTTGACCTATTAAAACTTTGTTTGCTATTATACTAGCTGGCAAGCTAGTCATGCAGAGAGGTGTTGAGGAAATGAGCCAGTGTGTTCCCCTGGTGATATAAATGCTTTATCAAGCTGATCCCTGCCTTGTTATGTAAACTATACCAGGTACTGTTCATTTTAAACAGGGAGATAAACAGATCTAATATGCTTCAGGGCGTCATGCTTTATGCATGAACTCCTTTTTATTTTTATATTAAAGATTTTCTTGACACAACCCTTTGCAGTGGAGTAAAGCAATAATATAACGTCTTAACTACAACCACAGCAGCACCTGCAAGTTCAAAGTAGTGCGAAAGATATTCCCAGTTCAATTAGACCAATGCAAACCTTTTTAATTAATTCTTAATAAACAATTAATTTTTTAGTGAACACTTCTTGTAATAAGAATGTCTCTCTCAAAAGATAAATGGGAAAAAATCATCAGGGACTAATGTTATAAAAAACACCACTCTTTCAGTTTCTATCCATTTATAATATTTAGCTACCTTCTGTTTCCCTATCATTTACTTTGAATATTTTCAGTACACTTTCTGCTTGAATGGATAGCAGATATTTTATTCTTTAACCATTCCACATGTTCTCAGCTGCAATTTATGTCCTAGATAGAAAACTAAATACACTCAATTGCTCACATGTAAATCCATACAGCAAGGTGGGGGGATAATCTGTGTCACTCAAGCACTAGAATTTGGGGAAACTAACTGGCAGTAGGTTTAAGACAATGAAAATAAGTGCTAGTTAAAACAGCAGTGTTAAATAATGGGATTTATTGCCACAGGTGTTGAAGCAATAGTGTGGATGAACTACTGGCTTTCAAAGTGGATTAGACAATGGGGGATAAGTCTATCAATGGTTATTATCCATAAGAACTGCGGGAAGAACCTCCATGTTCAATGGCAGCATACCTTCAGCATTGTCTGAGCTCTGCAACTGCAGCTTTCTCTCGACTAAAGCACAGCGTGTTTGACGACTGGGACATTCACAGGGAAACCAAAATGCTTGTTTACTACCAACCTTACTGTATGCTTGTGAAACATGGACCACTTATAAACGCCATCTCCAGCTCCCTGAAAGATTCCATCAATGGTGTCTCCAAAATTTTTTACACATTACTTGGGAAGACAGGCGAACTATTGCCAGTGTACTGGAAGAAGGAAAGCTCACCAGTGTTGAAGCGATGATTCTTCAATATCCACTTTGTTGGACTGGTCATGTTGTGCGGATGCCTGATTATCATCTTCCAAAGCAACTACTCTATTCCCAACTTAAGAATGGAAAATGAAATACTGGTGGACAACAAAAGAGGTTTAAAAATTTTCTCAAGACAAATCTAAAAAAATGTAGCATAAGCACTGATAACTGGGAAACACTGGCCTGCGAGTGCTCCAATTGGAGAACAGCTTTTACCAAACGTGTCGTGGACTTTGAAGAACCACAAACTCAGGGCAAAAAGGAGAAACGAACTAAGAGGAAGGCATGTTTGGTAAACCCTCACTGTGATCAACTCCCACCCAGAAACCTACGTCTCCACTATGGAAGGACGTGTGGATCCAGAATTGGCCTCCACAGTCACTTATGGGCTCACTGTTAAGACAATGTTCATGGAAGACAATCTTACTCAGCTACGAGTGATCACCAAAGAAGAAGACCTCTGATTACTAGATGCTGGGGGGGGGGGGGGGGCAGGAGCAATTGACTGGAAGCAGAGTGCAGGATCAGATGGACTTCTGGGCTGATTCAGTAAGATCATTCCCCATGTTCTTAATCATGTTTCTACATCTTTCTTTGCCATACCTGCCACGGTACATGAACCACCATGGTTTGAGGAGTGTGATTAGCTGAGTCTTCTTTGCAACCTTAGAGCTGCAAAACTGGGCAGAAATTGCCCAGAAGTTGTAAGATTCTTACAAGAAGGCTGGGAGTGTTTTGGCTGCTTTGTTATCTCAGCTGTTGCCCCAGCAACCCTTTTGCCACACCTCTCATAGCAGGAAGGGGAAACATGATATTTCCTTGATGATCACTCAGTTGATGTTCCTGGAGCTCCTTGGCTAAGTAGCAACCAATTGGACAAGTCCTCTGAACCTGCTACCTTTTCTGTGAGAAGGAGAGGGTTTCATTGGCTGCAAAGGGCAGGGGGTAGGCAACCACAATTTTTAGCTTGGTGGCAGTGCCAGTCAACCATTGTAGAGCCCCCTTCTTAACATTACTATACAGTAATCTATTTCAACTAATTTTAGTGCCTTTGCAGTATTTACAGTATATATATATATATATATATATATATATATATATATATATGCCAAAGATAGACCTGATTCTTTGAACTGCATGCCATGCCCAAACAGACTATAATGAAACGTGATGATTCATAACTCTATGCTGTCGACAGACTGAATTATAACTTTTTAATTTAGTCAGGTAAGGAATTATTGCAGTAGGACTCTAGGGCAGGAATGTGTTAATAAAATTGTAGTTTCTACCTTTTCATTTAAAATAATCCCCTTGAGCTGATTAAATGAAATATCACTTGTTTAATAACTGACAGAACATTATTTTTAAGCAGAAATGTTTTGCATATTTCCCTTTCCTAATTTTTAATTCCACTCACAGTGTGTGGAAGGCACTGACATCACACAAAGGGAGTAGAGTTTAGCACTTGAATATAGTTTGTCCTGTCATCGTGGTATCTATAATTTAGTGTGAAGCAGTGAGGTAGACACAGCATTATCATTAGAAATCATCCTGAACAGGGATATAAACCACACTCGCAATAACACTTGTCAGAAAGGTGACTGCAGTCAAAACTAATATCCAAGAGTTTCAAGATAAATGCTGACACTGCAGCCAACCTACAAGGCTATTATTGCTTTAAAAAAACAGTGGTGGGAAACCAGACCAAAATATGAACCTTCCCTGGAGTGAACAAGTTAGTATAAAGTTTGTATCTAAGGTAGCATAAATTCCCTGTGAATTAATGTAGGTGAAGCCTTGTTTTACTCAAATAAGGTTATTTTATGTTGCTGCAGAGAATTAATCAAATAGTTTTTCCCCAGCTTAATGACTCTAAGTTCCTCTGAATTCCTGCATCCTATCTGCCTTCTCCCTTCCCTCTGGTATCCTGGAATATATGTATAGAGTCCTTAAACCAGATCATTAGCAGCACATCTTATAGATTCAGCCCTTTCTCCCAGCCTATGCTATTATTCCTTAGCCAACACTTGTATCTTCCCAGTCTCCCGCTAAGTTTTGTTTCCTTGCAATTTAATACCAGTGTACTTCATGCCACATAAACTGTGAAGCCACAGGGAAAACAAAAAAATATTGAATTATGGCAATGATAGTTTACTTGAGCATGAATATGGGGTGTTGGGCATAGTTTGCTTATTTAAAATATATGGTGAGCATGTCAGAATAAAAAAGAAACAAAGGAAAACTACTCCAAGGGAGCAAGGCATCTGTACTCTCACATTCGACTTGTGGGAACAAATATACTGCTCCATTTTTTATGCACGCTGAACAAGAGACGGGGAAAGACTTTAAGTGGTTTTTCATACAGAGTCTCTTCTGATTAAACATTTAATCTATGGATCAGGGTTAGGACACATAGCAAGTAAATAAAGGCATTTTTTAATAGCAGGAGTATAAATTGTTTGCATGTTGCTCTCTGAATAAGATAGAAGTTTAGGATATTTTTGTTTTCTCTTAACCTTTAGAAATAAAATACATTTTGTTACAATATAGAATAGACTGCTGAACAAGTGTCATTATGATGGTATTGTATTACACAGGATAGGACAAATTGCACCAAAACTGTTAGGTAAAGCTAGCTAGTTTATCTTATGCATTTTTTTAGTCTAGCACACCACCTAAAATTGATATCTGCTTTTGTCAATATAAAGACTGCCCAGTTTCTCTTCTTTATACTTGTTGTCTACCAACCAAATAACTTCTTGTTTTTGCTTAAGGTGGAGGCAGACGTGAGTAACAATTGATCTTTATATTTTTTAGAGAATCTGCCATTGTGTCTTGGTACAACCTGAAAATGCATAGCACTTAATAGAGTCTACTACTGCCTCTCACACTCTTTATAAATGCATACCTGGATGGTTTTAAAATCATCCTGGTTTTTTTCCTCCCACCCTCTGTCACCTACCCTAATGAAGTACAGGTAATTCAAAAGCTTGCACAATAGGTATTTAGTGACATCTCAGTTTGTCAAATAAAAGCACTGTCCTAATATTAATTAGGATTTTTTCTTATGGGCCAACCTGGCTGCTTCTACTTTGAGCTTTTTCTTAGGTACAAAACATTTTCCATATAATAGCAATATATCCATATAATTTATTAACATTGTTGAAATATGATATAATACAATGTCATTTGGTTAAGCTACTACGTGTGTGTGTGTGTGTGTGTGTGTGTGTGTGTGTGTGTGTGTTTGACAGTTCTGTTATCAGCTGACTCGCATTGTCAAAAGAGTTGAAAACCAATAATGACAAGGGATATTTAAAAAACGTCTTTTATTTACTGCTACTTCCACTGTATATTCTTCTAGAACCGTGCTGGTCCTTCAGATACACCCGAGTGAAGAAAACTGATCTTAGTTTCCAAAGATATAATAAATGCAGCATGTTAGTACACTGCAGCTTGTCTCAAAAGAGAACTTAAGAAATAACCTAAGCATGAAATATGAAATCTCAAATTAACCCAATATTAACCCAATGAACATAAGAGCTGGAAAAAGTGGGATTTACTCTGTGCAGGTCCCCATTACATTATTTTAGATGCAAAAAAGAAGCATTGGGAGAGAATCCCACGCCTATTGCAGCCTCTAGGCCTACTCTACACTGGTCCATTTGCTCCCAGGAGTAAACAGAAGATGAGAAAAAAGTAAAACCACCATAGAATTCAGTTGTAGAATATACTTCAACAGGTTGAGAGTCTTCTTAGTCCAAGCCTATTGGCAACTTGCATTAAAAAATTGCAAGAGAAGAAGGAAAAAAACCATTTAACTCACACACTTGCAAATTTGAAGGTTTCAGGTAAATGGCCTCATCAATGACTTATGCTTTTACCCTCTGTTTATCTTTTGCTGGTGAGTTCCTCATGAATATCCCACCTTGGTTTTTGTTATTATATACAAAATAATTTGGAGGACTTTCATTTTCACTGGCTGTATTATTGAGGCTAAACAGAAGATAATACAAACATTTCCTCCTATGCTATGCTTTCTTTCAGATGTTACATTTCATATTTATATTACACTTTATATTTTATCAGTTCTCAAGGCTAAATTAGTCTTCTCCAGCCTTGTTACTACTTTCCCCATGAAATCTCACAATGTCTATACATGTCTTAGCTCCTGACATAGAATCATAGAATCTTAGAATTGTAGAGTTAGAAGGGAGCCCCAAGGGTCATCTAGGCCAACCCCCTGCGATGCAGGAACGCCAACTAGATTTGTGTTAGTTGCAGTATGCAAAGATGGGACAATCACAGTGAATACTGACTATGGCTGGAATCCATATGGCCACGTACAATGTTATGAATACATACTATTACCAACACAGCCCATTGTACTTATTGAGAGCACCTGAAGATTAGGGATATACTCTGGAGAAGAATGTAATGCAACATATGGAGTTGCTTCAGAAAGAAAAGGCACACATGGAAGCATCCTAAGCATATAGCAAAGGGTGTTTTGCATCCCAACATGTGACATTTCAGAAATACTGGAAATTACCTTCTAAAAGGTCAGACTATGAGTCCATCTAGCCCAATAACACCAACTGGCAACAACATACGTCTTATTTATTAGCCTCCTAGCTGTAGAGTCCTGGGATTGAGTTTAGGACCTTTTGCATGCAAAGAATGTCTTCTACCACACTCCATCTCCGATGGTGCTGGCTCCTCTGCCACTCTGGTCCAAAGCACATTAGAAAAAGCCAAAATGGGGATATTCTGGGAGAAGAGGAAATTTAGGGGACCACGACTGGTTCAGCTGCACTGGGCGTGGTGCCTGCAACTATGATGTGAAATGGAAGGCAAGAAGCGGAGGATGCCAAATTTTGGCGTCACACAGGGTGGCGCAGCACTTTGAGACCCCAAGGTCCGCCTCTGCTCGGAGGGTGGAAGAACAGTCTCCTCTTTTCTCCCTAGATAAACAGGGCCCACAGATCTTTTTCTTCTTCCTTAAAAGAAGACACTATAGATGCAGGAATGTAAGAAGGCATTGTTTCTCATTCCACCCTGCCTTAGTTGCATACAGCACAGTTTCCTTTCTGCTGCAGTTGGTCTCCCACCAGAATTACAATGACATGATGTTATTGCATTCTACTTAGTTCAATGAAAAAGAAAGGCAATGCGGATTTGGGGGACATAATCAGTTGTATACCATCTGCAGCCTGAAGGCAGCAGCAGCAGCAAAGACCAATTGTATTCAGTGCATTGATTTCCGTTCCATTTATGGGGCAAATAATAAGACAAATTCTGGAATTCCTTTCTAGTATGAAGGATGTTAGGTTGCAAGTAATTTCCCCCTTGCTCATCCCAAGTAACAAGTCTTTAATGAAACAATTATGTTTGATAAAGAATAATACATTTAATCAAAGCTTTGTTAAACTATCCAAATCTAGCTGTTGGTGGAGGAACACACCTCTAAGAAACAGTCACCACAAATAAAAGCACTTACAACGTGGATCATTTTGCCTTTGTTAACGTGCCACGAGTTCCTATCTTGATTTTCCTCAGTCTTCACAGTATTTGTCACGACAAGCAGCCAAAATTACAGTGAAGATTTTTCTAAGGAATCAGAAGCATTAGAACAGCGAATGCTCTCTGAATGCTATAAACAAGCATAGCTGATATTGAAAAAGCACCATCAGCGGTACTTGCCTAATAGAATGTGGGGAGACTATGGAATGTATTGGTGTATATTTGAACTTTATTCCTATAACGGAGGGGCTTATTTTAGAGTAGGAGAAATCAAACACCATTTACAGGAACTATTTAGGATAAAACAAGAATGAGAACACATGTATAATACATGTATACATGGTATAATTCAATCTAGAGTTCAAAGAAAGTCAGCTTCCACACAAACCTGAATCACTATGTGAAATACTATTTGAGAGGAAGTTCTATGAGGCTAAGATGTTGACATCAATGACACAGGTGGGTTGCTAAGGCCAGATCCTAGCAAACCAATGCCAGGGAGACAGAGACCAGGGCCCTGCAGGATCTGATTTCTTTCCGCAGGGCCTGTAAGACAGAGTTGTTCCGCCTGGCCTTTGGCTTGGAGCCAATTTGATTCCCTCCCCCTCTTTCTTTTTTCTTTTCCTTTCTCCTCCTGCAATGGGGCTACATTTTAATATTTTAATGTTTCAATATTTTAATGTTGTATTTTAATTTTGTTTTTAAGTTGTATTCATTCAACTTGTTTTTATTATTGCTTGTTAGCTGCCCTGAGCCCGGCCTTGGCTGGGGAGGGCGGGGTATAAATAAATTATTATTATTATTATTATTATTATTATTATTATTATTATTATTATTATTATTATAGCAGCAGGCGTGGAGGGTGGCAACACGAGAACAGGCCTTTTCAGTGGTGGCACCATCATTATCAACTGTCACTTCCATATATTTTGGACTACAACTCCCATCAGCCCATCCATACTGGCTGGAGCTGATGGGAATTGTGGTTCAAAACATCAGGAGGCAAAGCATGTCAGCAAAAGTTACTTTTATTACATTCTCACCCTGCTCCCCCAACTTTTCATTGTGGAAAATCTCATGTACCTCCATCATGCACATAAGACAATGACTGATTAAGAGCATTTTGTTTCTTCCTCCAGGCGACAGTTAATGTGAGTCAACCCTATAACTCTATCATCCATTTGAGTTACATGTTACCTTAGGTAAACAGTGGGTGGACAGGAAACCGCCAAACAGTCTCCTTGGTAGGGGGAGCAAGGAGACTAGTGCTGGAATTTCAAGTGCTAGGGTAATGATGGATGATAGTGTACTGTAGGTGAACCAAAACACACACACACTTTCTTCTGTCTTGATTGTAAATTAAGGCTGCAATCCTAGAATCATGTCCTTGGAATAAGTCCCACGGAATTCAGCAAGACTTACTTCTAAGTAGACATGCATGGGATTGATTGCACTACTAGGGGTGCCAATTAGAGTTTTGTAACTTTTCATAAGGGACGCGGGTGGCGCTGTGGTCTAAACCACAGAGTCTAGGGCATGGGTAGGCAAACTAAGGCCCTGGGGCCGGATCCAGCCCAATTGCCTTCTAAATCCAGCCCGCGATTGGTCCAGGAATCAGCGTGTTTTTACATGAGTAGAATGTGTGCTTTTATTTAAAATGCATCTCTGGGTTACTTGTGGGGCATAGGAATTCATTTTTATTTTTATTTTCAAAATATGGTCCACCACCCCCACAAGGTCTGAGGGACAGTGGACCGGCCCCCTGCTGAAAAAGTGTTCTGACCCCTGGCCTAGGGCTTGCCATTCAGAAGGTTGGCGGTTCGAATCCCCGCGACGGGGTGAGCTCCCGTTGCTCAGTCCCTGCTCCTGTCAACCTAGCAGTTCTAAAGCACGTCAAAGTGCAAGTAGGTAAATAGTTACCACTCCGGTGGGATGGTAAATGGCGTTTCCGTGCGCTGCTCTGGTTTTGCCAGAAGCGGCTCAGTCATGCTGGCCACATGACCCAGAAATGGTACGCCGGCTCCCTTGGCCAGTAAAGCGAGATGAGCACCGCAACCCCAGAGTCATCCGCGACTGGACCTAATGGTCAGGGGTTCCTTTACCTTTACCTTTTCATAAATAAATAAGCTTGAACTGCCTTTATAGTGCTTGTGTGAGTATATAGCAGTATATTTGGGGTGATTTATGGAAACAAATAGTTGTGAAATCAATGTATTTTATTTGATCTTTGAGTTAATGTTTTTTATAATGCAGAAATAGATAGCAAATTATAGCAGGGCTTTAATTCTGCAAAGTCGCTACAATTTACTTTTAATAGATTCAGTAACACTGTTTAAACCTTGAAAGTTAATAAACATAGATTTGTAGAATTAAAAATATTGAACAATTGGAGAGCTAGCAACTCGCAAAATTAAAGTTTTATAAACCAAAGTCGAAGACTATGTTGCACAGTTTAAATATTTCATAACTGACATTTTCAAAGTCTACAATGTGAAGCTGGATTTTCCAATTCAATATTCCTTTGGGGAGGGGGTAGGTTAGGTTTTAAAAAATACAGATGCAACCTGTGCTTTTTTAATTTTAAAGTAAAAATATTCAAATATTTAAAAGCTCTTTTTATTACCCAATGTGAGCAACATGCCTTTTGAAAGCACTGTAGATGTGCAACCAGCCCAGAAAATTAGCTGCACTCATCAGTGACACAGCTACATTGTTATGGGAGCAGAAACATTGAAATAATTGTCTCTTTTGAACGATCATGAGCTATTTAAGCATGAACCACTACAGAGTATTATATGTGGAAGTGATCATAATGGACAAGAAGAACTAATAGTGAGAGAGCTGTGGGATCTAGAACACCTCACTTTTTGATCCATTACAACAATTTGTTCACATAATTTTTAGAAATAACCCATTGAGAAAAACATCAAGAGCACATATGCGTCTTTTTTTTACATAAGCGTTCTTGCTGAGAAATTTATGAGCAGTCTTCTTTCTTGACCAGACCCATAGATTATTAATTTGGATGCCAACAAAGTCATCCTATGAGTTTAGTTGATTGATTGATTAATCCATCGATTAAATTGCATATGAATGTATGAATTAAAAAGCATGCTTCCTATGTATTTACAGAATGTACACCTTTGTGGTACTAGTAGTCAGCTTAGCAGAGGCATTCCCTCCTATCCCAGGGTAGCCATGTGTCCTATGTTATAGAGGGCAGTGCTCTATTTGAAGGGTTATAACACTCCTCTATTCAAAGATGTCCTGTATTTGAAGAGCTGTCCAATGTACCAGTCAGCACCTGGAGAGCTAACAGAGCAGGCACCCGGTTACCTGGTATAGTCTTCCCTACTATAGTGAGAGAGATATTTCTATTAAAATAGCTATTTCCCATTGTTAAGCTAACACATAGAATATGCAGATTTGCACCCCCTTTTGTCCCCTCTTTGACGATGCATTTGCTAGATTGCAGATGATAATATAGCTAAATATTTATATCACTAGCATAAACTGCCGTTACTGAAAGTAGTTATCGAGAAGTTCAGAAATAGCCACATTCGGTATTTGTGATTATTTAAAATAATGCGGTAGTTCTGCAATGAACAAACCTGGTACTAGCAGGGGGATAACTCAATTGACATTAGTAGGTCTTTTCCATTTCAGATTTCTATTATTCTATTAAGTATTCAGTGGGATTTCGCGGCTTCCAAGGACCCCTGAGATTTAAGAGTTGAGAGTATTCTGTTCTTGTAAATAACATTGCTTTTCAAACAGTAGAAGCCTAGGAGTTATTAAGCTGAGTTTAATGGCATCTAAGCCCTGCTACAGAAAGTTTCCCTCCCTCTTTTTTTTCTTTTGTATGCGCACGTTTGTACGTAGGCGCGCACAGAACTTTCCCTTCCCAGAGTTTAATTATGACTGACAATGCACTAACTTCAAGTCAGCAAGGAGATCCTGAGATCCATTTTGTTGTCAAATATACTTTTCCTGCAAATGGCAAGAGTAACACATATCATTTCGCAGATAATGTTTTAATATCCTGCATTGAATAAAAGTGTTTTTTTTTAATCAAGTTGCATTGGTAGCACTAAACTACACTAGGGGCTTGGCAGTTGCAGATGGCTGCATTACTCTAAATGTTCAAGCTTGACTGACCCATTTCATCAGCACTGTCAGAGCCTTGCACTGATACATGTTGACAACATTTAATCTTAAAAAATTGAAAGAAATGAATTAATATGCAAATTTCATCAGCTTTGTAATAAAAATGTCCTTGAAAAAAAACAGAGAACATGACCCCCGAGGAATAGTGTGAATTATCCCAGCTCAATTCTTTAAGTTAGTCAGAGGTATGCGAGTCCACAAGGAAATCAGCACAGATTTGACTTGGAAATAATTATGATGAAGAACAAAACACAAGCAGGTTGAATAAATGTAACAACTTGGGAAAAGTCTTAGTCCTGTTTGTTATTCACTCTGAATTAACAGGATTAGGTTTGGTTTTTGAAAATAAAGGAACACTGCCATGTAATTCTAACACCTAAGTAATGTGAAAACAATATTTTTTGGGGGTATCAGTTTTAGTGGATAATACAAACTGTATCTTGGAAGGGGGGAAAACCCCAATCTTTTTAAATATGTTATCACTTTTTGGCCCTAAGGCAAATTTTTACTCTGAATAAAGGGCTCAATGGTATCATCTTCCTTTAGAAAAGAGTCTGTATGAAGCTATACTCCAGGAGGACAGTATTGAAATGGTTGTTAAGAGAAAGCATTGTGGTACTGCAGCAAATGTAAAATGAGGAGCTTCCTTTATATTTGCCAAGCTCAGCTGCATTTATAGAGACGCCATCTACAATTCATTTGCATGGGATGTGGCTGTAAGTTCAGGGGCAGAGCATGTTTTAGGACCCAAATTCAACCCCTGGCTTCTCATAGGGACAGGAAACACACCCGTTTGAAACCAGGAAGACCTGCTGTAGACCGCATTGAATTAGGTGGACCCTGCCATTGTGTACTTGGCAAAAGAGAGGCATCGCTTCTCTGAGCACCCTGCGAAAACTGGAATCATTATATAGCGCAGCTCAGACCTTTCATGGAGTGTATACGGAGTGTACACCCTTTTGCATTCAATATGCAAACGTGACATAAAGGCTGGCCAAACCAACCCCATCATATGGGAATACACTGCAGATGACCGCAGAGCCTGGAGACAGTCAGGTCATGTATCCACAGCAGTGACTGGAGGAGGAATGACCACTGGGAGGAGTGTAGAGAGAAGAAACACCATGGTGCACCTGCAGCAGCACAACCAGACCCCTTAGTCTGCCCCACCTGCAATGGAACATGTCTCTCCCATAGTGGTTTCTAGAACCACGGCAGGCACTGTAGCTCTCCGGTGATTTGACTTTACTACCAAAGACACACTCTCATTGTCTCCCGATACAGATGGACGCCAACAACAATGGTTCATGGCCTGAACCACCAGTTTATTAAAGAAGATTTGTGCTTATAAGCAACCTTTCACACATGTAAGCAGATTCCCACATGCTCAGCTTTAAGTATCACGACACACCACCAAGTACAATGAGTGCATATTTGATGCACCTTATGGCCTCAGCTGATTCAGAGCAGTAGCGATGCATGCACTGGAGATCTTTGTCCCTTCTCTGGCCGCAGCCGCCTAAAATCTGGCAACGGAATTAAGTTAAATCCTTGAAACAAACAAATGTCTCAAATCAGCAGGCGAGAACAAGGGATGAAAATGTGCCATTAAGGAAATAAAATATAAAAGCACGAAAGGACAAACTGCTTTTGAATATGAAAAAAGTACAAAAAAGCACAAAAAAAGCACAAAAGGACAAACTGCTTTTGAGTATTCTGCATTGTATTCTGCTCTGGTCAGACCTCACCTGGAGTACTGTGTCCAGTTCTGGGCACCACAGTTCAAGAAGGACACTGACAAACTGGAACGTGTCCAGAGGAGGGCAACCAAAATGGTCAAAGGCCTGGAAACGAAGCCTTATGAGGAACGGCTAAGGGAGCTGGGCATGTTTAGCCTGGAGAAGAGGAGGTTAAGGGGTGATAGGATAGCCATGTTCAAATATATAAAAGGATGTCATATAGAGGAGGGAGAAAGGTTGTTTTCTGCTGCTCCAGAGAAGCGGACACGGAGCAATGGATCCAAACTACAAGAAAGAAGATTCCACCTAAACATTAGGAAGAACTTCCTGACAGTAAGAGCTGTTCGACAGTGGAATTTGCTGCCAAGGAGTGTGGTGGAGTCTCCTACTTTGGAGGTCTTTAAGCAGAGGCTTGACAACCATATGTCAGGAGTGTTCTTATGGTGTTTCCTGCTTGGCAGGGGGTTGGACTCGATGGCCCTTGTGGTCTATTCCAATTCTATGATCACACTGTAAATTAAAAATGCATTGAAATACAATACATAGGGGATGAATTGCCACAGAAGACACAACCTTTTCTTGGGAGAAAAAGAGGGTCTGGGGTGCGGGAAGAGATGCTCCTGTCTGCCAGGCTGATGATGGACCTCTCCGATCCTAAGTAGCTCCCATTGCGATGAATGGGTACCATGATGCAGTTGCTTAAAGCCCCATTCATTTCAGTGAAGCGTTTATGAGTCTCGTTCATTTATGGGGACCGGGGGTGGTTTTGGCAGGGTGGAGCCCACTCCATTTAGGATCAAAGTGCCGCTACACAGCTGAAACTCTGGACACTCCTAACTTGGGTGTCACAAGGGCAGGGCTACATGGCTGCCCCACCACAAGCAAGTAGCAGCAACGCTGATGTTTGGAGGGTGGCTCTGTTGCGCCATCCCTCCATTAATGGCCAGGGCCGTATTTTTATGAAGCACTTCCTGGGCACCAAACATCTCCAACAAAGAAAGCAGCTATGCTAGAGACCACATGAAGGAAGCATGCTTGGATAGATAAGAAACCTGCACCTATCTAGTCAATTCATGCAGATTGCAAGGCTGTGTCCAAAGGTTACACTGGAGACCAGCTACATAGATGAAAGTCCTGCTGAAACCAAAGTGAGTCAGCAGACAGCATGTGAATTTGAACACTTAGTGCCATTTGTGACAACTCGCAGAAGCTTGTGGAATATGCCAGATCATATATTTTTGGTTTCTCTAGTCAAAGACGCCATTTCACATGCACTTTACATAAACTCAAAGAACTAGCTAGGTGTAGTTTAGGCCTCTATGATATGAATTCCCATTACAGTAGCACCTTCCATCTCTATAATTTCCCTTTTGTCGGGGGGGGGGGAGGAGATAAGGCTGGTATAAATTAACTAAACACTGTACATAGGTTTTTAATGAAGAGACTGGGCCAGGTCAACAGACTTTAAGAATCAAAAACAAACCAGCCACTTCACATGAAAATTGAAAATAGCTATTGTAATAGCTTGGGAAACTCAGCATAATATTTTAGCACCTTTGAAATAAGCCTTCTGATTTTATATATCCCTGGAAGACAGGCACACTATAATAGTGATGATGACTAACCATATTAATCTAGTCTGTAAGCTTTTGTGGTTTCCTACAAAAGGCTTTTAAGTTTCTCCTTTCTTTCTTAATCTACAATCAGTAAAATCCCACGTTTATCGTGGCCTTTGCACTTATATGCATAAAATGAATAACCTTTCAGTTTAATTATGCAATATTCATTCAGTTTTTGAAATGATATAAAGTTTCAGGTGGAAAAAGAATAAAACCTGTTTAAGAATTCAAAATTAATACATGTCAAACTCACGCTAAATCTTAATCTTTCAGAAGCATTTCGCTAAACTAGATGTTCTTTTATCACCCGGCACGTCAAGACCCACTGGATAAAGAAAGAGAGAAAAGAAAGCGTTTGGTTAACATGCTGGAGAAGGGTATTCTCTTTTCCATCGCACTCCAGGCTATTCTTGCAAGGGCTGAGCAGTTGTATAATAATGAAAAATGTGCAATACTTGTGGGGCATTGCTTGTGCACACATACCTCCGCCCACGCATTCATCATTCCGCAGGTATTGTCAGTGAAAGTTTAATTGCATAAACACTCTGTAACTGTCCTGTCATATTTCTTGTCAGTCTGGATTCCCTCTCCGGGCTCACTATCTCACAAAACTATAATTGAATTGCTACCAAGTCACAAGAGAGCCCCCCAAAATAAAATCTTTATGAATAGAATTTGTTTCCTATCAGCAGATTTGACAAATTGTGGCAAAGGAAGGGCCTTCGCGATAATTTCCAAGTTTATTCTAAATCCAGTTATTTGCTGTTGGCTCTTATCTCTCCCTTAGAACTTTAAAGCCGCAGTGAGAAAAGAATCCCAGGGAGTTTACTAATGCTATTTCTGCCTGTCCTAAAGGAAAGCTAAAAGAAGGAGGAGAAATTGTGTGAATACCCTGAGTCCTCTATTTGGGGACGGGTGCCCGGGAGGGGGGCAGGGAGGCAGTGTAATAAGAATAAACACTGTGTTAATTCTAGGTTATTCTGGATTCATGTGTGATAACAGAGTTCCATATCCCAACATGATGCTTTAAGTATACATTAGTTGCCAATGATAAAACATTTTGTGTGTGCAAAGGATAGGAAGCTGAGGCAGCAATAGGCTTTCAATACGTCAGGAAAATTCCTGACATGTCTTGTTTTCCGGGTGTAAAAATGGCAGCGGGGGGGGGGGGATTTTGCCGAAACAGCAAAATGTCAGGGAAAACCTGAATGTATGGCAATGCAATGGAAAATGCAGTGGAAACCGCTCCAAAAGCTAAAAACCACTATTTTGGGGGGAGGCTTACCCCCCCATCTCAATAATTTGAGTTTGCTCCCCTCAAAAAGCTCAACAATATGGCAATCCTTGGTAGCAATATACAGTGGTACCTTGGTTTATGAACTGAATCCATTCTGGAAGTCCGTTCTTAAACCAAAGCGTTCTTAAGCCAAGGCGTGCTTTCCCATAGCAGCGGGTGACTCAATTTACAAATGGAACACACTCAACAGGAAGCGAAACATGTTCTTATTCCAAGGCAAAGTTCACAAAACAAAACACCTACTTTTGGGTTTGCAGCGTTCTTAATCCCAGTTGTTCATAAACTAAGCTGTTCTTAAACCAAGGTACCACTGTAGTGAGTTTGTGGATAATACTGCACACAGGCAGAACATTGTATGTGAAGTGTGTGAAGGGACACCGAGTTTCCCTGTCTAAACCTCACAACACTGGCTGCCACTTGCAGGGAATATGAGTGCAATTACATGTTTTGTGTAACTGAAATCTACTGGGGGAGTGGGAAAGAGGCGGGGGTGGTTTTTTCCATTAGCAGCCACATATCTTCCATAACATTTCAACCTGATAAATGTTTAGTATAGCCATCTCTCTGATGTGCTAGGTTTCTATGTGCAGGGTGCTTTTTGTCTATTTCTGAGTTTCACAAAAGAGATAATAATGGAAGGGTGAACCACAACAAAATGTTTCAGCACGGACTGTTCCTGTTCACAAGTATTCCAGTGAATCATTGATATGTTGTATCATCCATGATACTCCGTTCCATTTCCCCTCTCGGCCCATTGTTGGTCTCCCTGTTCCACAATAGTCAGTATTCTGTGGCCATTGATCATGTTAGGGCTATTTTGAGATATTCATGAAGATGTTTGTTACTAATTTTTTAAAAATACGCCTCCCTCAAGTCTGCTTATGTGTATGAGTGGTACCATTTTGGCATTCTTTCTTCAAGACAGGAAATAGAGGGAATGTTGAATCCCTGTTGCAGTCCATAATTCTACTACAGTCCATAATTCTACTTCTGCCTACTATGGGGAAGAAGGGGAGTTTTTAACCAGAAGGTCTTATGGGTCACCTTCCAGGGGCTGGACGCCAAAGATAGGTGTGGCAAAAGTGGATGTTGGCAATACCCACACAGGCCCATTCTCCATCCAGACAGCCAAGAGCTGTAATCGGTGTTGAATGGCACATTCCATCCTGGCCAAACCACCAGAGAAGGGTGCAGAAGAGGACCAGTGAGGGGGGATGTGGTCTGGACACAGTTCCAAGGGCTGGAGCTAACTGCCTCTGGGCCTTCCCCATTCCCTTTGGTGGCCCAACTGAAATCATGTCCACAAATTGACTTTAGGGCTGCATTGTTTCTATCTGCCATCTTTGTTGTTAGCAACTTTCCCTTGCCTAGCACACGGCCTCCTGGATCTGTGAGATTCCTCAGCAGATGATGAAGTCAATAACCAAACAAAATTAAAATGAAGACATGATACAGGCTTCACTACACACATCATCATTAAAGTTTAATGGAAACTAAACTATAATAAATTTTAATATTTCCAGAAAAACATATTAAAATAAAAACTGCTGGATCCAAATTGAGGATTATGTTTTTGCCTGATCTGCATTTTGATGTTGCCCTTGATGAGCTGAAGCAAATGGGGGAGAAATAATTTCAATAAAAATATGAGATCATTGTCCATTTCACTCTAAAATTCTATTACCAGTGCATCACTGAAACATGCTAGTTTTAAATGGGATGCAACTTTGTCCAGATTGACAACTATCCGGCTGTTTGGGTTTTTTTAAAAGTTCTTATCAGAATCATATACGATTGATGGCAGTTTCTTGATGAAGTTATGTTTTCGCAAGAGACTTAATTTAGTACTAGGGTTAAGGCTTAGGATAGATGAGTGCATTAGATGATTAAAGAACATTTGTCTTGTGGGACACTTAAGTCATTTGTTTCTGACGCTTGAGACTAAGCTGGCAGAAAGCTACAGGATGACTCAATCCCTTAAAATACAAATATAAAACTGTAAAATTTTTTTAAAATAAATTATAAAATATTAATTGCTTTATCCATTTAATATTCTTTAAGAATGTGCAGAAAAATGTCTAACCATGCATACAAAGTAATTTCCTTTTCTTGTTTGCTTCCTGTGCCCAAGTTTTGATCTTCCCTCTGTTGTTCACAGCAAAACCTCTTGCAGACATTCTTGAAATATATATATTTTCAAATGCTCTTTATTTTGATGGCACATTAAATGCTATTCAGCTTCACTGTATTATTCAGAATGACAGGATTCCCTATCATATGGAGACTAGCTATCTCGGTGGACAGTAATGAGATATGGTGCACTACACGGCTGGGTCACTGATGAGAAACTGGTCCGGGTTAGCAGCTGCTGTAAGTCAATGGGTGTGTGGGTGTATGTGAAATGATTTGTTGATCTCCTAACTATTCTTAATGGGCCCATATTCACACTGCATATACAGAAATTATCAAAGTAGTCACAGATGTGCACACTTGTTGAGTTTAATAGAGAGGATCCAGAATTTGAATAGGAGGTGAAATCGAAACAGAATTTCCCCACAACAGGTAAGGCATCTTTTGTGTTTCAGCGTTGAGGGAACCTAGGGGAACATTGGGGGGAAATCAGCATCGCTTCTGCCCATTTGCAGCATGTTGTGAAAATAAACAACTTAGATCCCCAGGGCTGTCCCCATCTGGAAACTTTCATGAGCACAAAATTCACATTAAGAGATAGAAGGCTGCTTTCTCATACTGATTATAATAACACAGCTACATTTGAATTCAGCGTCCTACCAAATAGTGAAGAACAATGCACTGTGATTAAGCAAGTCCCCCACCCCGTTGCTTTAAGGAATTAACGCAGATGTACTATCTAGGAATGGCGTTTTAGTTTTACGGGAATGATTTTCCCTCCCTTAGTCCTGCTAGATTGTATCCCATTTGTGATAAGGGTCAAGCTATTGCTGTTCTGCAGCATTCCCTCCAGTTGATTAAGGGACCATGTTGATTGCCTGCAATGTAGGTCTCAGCTGATTCACCTATACTAAATTAATAGTAGTTATCCTGCTGGGGCTATAGGTCTGATGATATTTAACTGAGTTACACACAGCTGAGGTTTCTCCATTGTAAGCAGACTATTGAAGGTGATACTCAGAGGGAAAAGCCATTATGCTGCACCTGAGTAGAAAATTGGGTGCAATATGGCAGGACTATTTATCATTTATATTGCACTTTTTAATTTGCACAACATTCTATTGTCATTCCGTTTTGCTCTCACAACAGAAACAGGTAACTGTTATTCCCATTTCACAGAGAACTGAGGCTGAGAAGTCACATTTCCATCATGCAAACTGTAAATGCGCTGATATTGAACAGTAGGGACCGCCAGTCACGATCTGACAATTTTCTTGGACAGGTATCATTCTGACCTTTATGTACATAATGAAAAAAATGCAGGGTTTCTCGTGAAATACGTTCAAGAGTTCTTGAAGTTAAATCTTTTGACGTTTGTAGAACACGAAGAGATACACAGCAGGAACAATGGAATTTAAGCTGCTGTTACACAAAGTAGTAAGATGCAGGGAGTTGGTTCAGGTGAGAATGCAGCGGGGAGAGGTTATATCTAGGAGCATGGATTACACCTTGCCTGCACAACCCACCCAAGCAAGCCTCTCCAAACATCTATACTGAAGACCTGCATGTGAAGACTAAAGTACATAGGCTAGAATATTGTGGTTGTGTCACAGATTTTTTCCTTTTGATTTTTAGGTTTGTTTCTGTATAGTTCCAAACCTAGCTGCCCTCGCCCGCCTCCTTCAGAATCAGGACTGGACAGGCTGCTTCTGGTATACAAATTCTCACAAAGGTGCTCACTATTCCCGGAGTGAAGTTCAAACATACTGCAGAACACAACTTTTTATTATTCAAGTGCCATTGATGGTGCTTTTCTACTATCACCTGCACTTGCTTAATAGCATTCTGAGAGCCTTTTCTGTTTTAATGCTTCTGATTTCTTAGAAAGATCTGCAGTGTCATTCCCTCGGTTTCTCATGACTAATACAGTGAGTGCCGAGCAATGTCAAGATAGGAACTTGTAGCATCCAACGAAGGCAAAATGCTCCAGATTTTAAGTCCTTTTATTTGTGGTGAATAACTGTTTCTCGGAGGTATGATCAACCCAAAGCAGCCGCTTTCATATATTCTTGATTACATGTATTGATTACACCTACCCATCTATAGCCAAACGACTAATCAAACACATATTTTTTTTAAAAAAATTGTTTACTTGTTTCCATCTGCATGAAGTTTTCCGACCACCCAAAATGATGGCTGGGGCTTTGGAAGTGCTGCACAAAGTGCTTTGCAAGCCCCAAGTTCTGCCTTTTGGAAGAGCTGAGCACAGGGCCTGCAAAGTGTTTTTCACTCAAATGCCTGACAATGAGCTGACTGTCAGATGCTTGAGAAGTGGTGGCCTTAGCAGGGGGCCGGACATTTATCCCACCAACCTCTGTGGGCCAACTTTGAGAGGTGGGGAAGGCTACCCACCTGTCAGTCCTTGACATCATAATGATATTAGGTGATTGACACATGCCAAATTTGGCCCACAAGGTGGGAGGGAGTGGAAACAAAGGTCTGGCTCACCAGGTCCAAAAGGCTCCTCACCCCTGAGTTTCCCCTATCTTAAATAAATATATTTAGTCATCCTAAAAAACCCTGTAATAATCCCACACTTTGGTAACCACATTTTCAGTACAGTACCTCATTATTCGTCCATTTATTTCCTTCAATATTTCTGCTGCCATTGGAAGGTTCCAGACTAACTTATTCAGTCCTCATGCGGTTGTTATGGGGGATTCTCACCTCTTAAAGCTATTATGTACTTCTCCAAGCCTCAGTGTCCCCCTCTGGTGTGCGGATGGTACCAGTTTGGCTACATAAAGACTCACACATATCTCTGAACCTCAAGGCACAATGTCCCCTGTGCTTTGGCACTCCTATCCTTGGAGCTGACCCTTGTGGAAAGATAACTGCCTAGGTAGGAGAAGTGATCGACATTTTCCAATGTTACACCATTGAGTTGGATTTGTGGCGCAGCAGAGGAGTTACTTTGTACTTGTTGGTGCAGCACTTTGGTTTTTTGGATGTTGAGCGACAGGCCAAACTTTTCGTAAGCTTCTGTGAAGATATTTAGGATGGTTTGGAGGTCATCCTCCGAGTGTGCACACACTACATTGCCATCAGCATACTGAAGCTCTGTGGCGGAAGTTACGGTAACCTTACTCTTTGCTTTCAGTCAACTCAGATTGAAGAGCTTTCCATCTGTTCAATATATGATTTCTACCCCAGTGGGGAGTTTCCCTTCGACAAAGTGTAGGATCATGGCAATGAAAATAATGAATAGAGTTGGGGCAATAACACAACCCTGTTTAACACCTGATCCCGCTGTGAATGGCTCACTTTGAGAGCCATTGTTATCTGCGATTGTTGCTGCCATATTATCATGAAGGAGCCGAATGATGTTTACAAATTTATCTGGGCAGCCAATTTTCAGAAGGACAGTCCACAGGGCATTATGATTTACAGTGTCGAAATCCAGCTCAAGGCAAATCTAAAAAATGTAGTGTAAACAGCGACAACGGGGAAACACTGGCCTGCGAGCGCTCCAGTTGGAGAACAGCCTTTACCAAAGGTGTCATGGTCTCTGAAGACACTCAAACTCAGAACGCAAGGGAGAAACATGCTAAAAGGAAGGCACACTTGGCAAATCCACACCGTGATCAACTCCCACCTGGGAACCTATGTCCCCACTCTGTAAGGATGTGTGGATCCAGAATTGGCCTCCACAGTCACTTATGGACTCATTGTTAAAACTGTGTTTATGGAAGACAATCTTACTCGGCTACAAGTGATTGCCAAAGAAGAAGAAGAAGAATCCTTGGAGTGTGGGACCAACTCATCTATCGTGCATAAATCTCTTGTGCTCATGCTTCCTGCGGCAGCCAGATTGACAGTGGCTGTCTATTGAAAGTCCAAATCACCTGCTTCTCAGGAGGAGTGGCTAGTGAAAGTATGGGACATTATATTGTCAGAACACGACATATAAATGGAGAGTCCTTAATGGCTCATCGAAAATGGATCATTTTTACTCGATATGGTATAAATTTATCTCCTATGCTAACTTAACTGAACAGCCCACTAAATCCCTTGCTCTACAGGCAAGTATGTGGAGAGGTTTTATTAAGAACTGAATTGATCCACCTTTTTCTTTTCATATGCAACAACTGAATGTATTTTCAGTAGTTTCTTTGCTTTTCGGATTTGGTTTCTTTACTCCTCCTCTGTATCTGTGTTTTATTTTTCTACTTTTACGTCTATTTTTATTTGCCATATCGATCATTTTTATTGCATTCTGAATGTATTATAAGCTTCTTCTTCTTCTTCTTCGATAGCTCTCTTTCAAATTCATACAAATAAGCATTTTTGGATTTTTTTTTCATTCCCATGTCCATTCTGCTTTGAGGATGTCTTTTAACACCTATAGATTTCCATGTGAAAAATTAAACATGTGCTTAACTCCCACACTGTAATCAATTTGACTTAGGCTATGGCTTCATTTAGATGACAACATTTGCATTTCCTTTTGCTCCCCTGTAACGTCTGCCTAATTTGTACTGAAAAGATGAGAGAGACGTATAGGATGACTACAGAAAACTGAGGTATATAAATAAAAGACAGAAATGCATTCATGTGTGTACATGAGTATATTGACAGGGACAAACGTTTTGTCTTACCCAATTGGAGATCTTACACATTTCTTTTATTTCTAAAGGCTCTGGATCAATGAAGGAATGACAATATTAACAGCTCTCTCAACACCTTGCCTAGCACTAATATTATATCCATTATACTATCCTGTTTGACAGATGCAGTGGAGAAAAAGGACTGTATATACAGTCTTGCTGACTTGTGAATGGACCTCATGTTGCAATTAGTATAATGGCTTGCTTCTCCAAAATGAGTTCTCACTTCATCTCACAGATAGTAAGAATCAGCTATGTTCACACTACTGTAATTCTTCATTTGTCAGAACTTCAGGAATTTCACAATACTACAGTTCCTGTAATAAATAACCAAATTCAGCTTTCACTTACTGTCATATTGTTTAGAGACTCTAACAGGTATCATAAAACCTATCTGAGTATCTTCAAGGAAACGTCTTTACAAGTGATTTATTTGAGGCATATGTCCTATGTTTGAATTAGGGTTGCCACATTTTTTTTAAAATGATATTTATTACTTTTCGAACAGTTTCAACACAACACTACAAACAAAAATAAAAAAGAACAATACAAAAACACTGCATACAAAACAAAACAAAAACAAACAAAAACAATTTAAAAACACCTCAAACATTTTCAATATCTTATCTTTCATTCGCTTATTTCCAACGACCTCCTCTCACCTCCCTTTTTGTATTCCACTTCTATTAATTGTTTCAGCAATTCCTTTCCATCTTCCTCTGTTTTCTATCCTATAATTATCTTAACACATTCTTGCCTTATTTTTTCCTTTAATTTTCTATTAATCTATTTATACTTAATTCCTTATAACATTTCTACTAAAGCCATATAACTTCGTTCCAACATTCTTCTAACATTCAATAATTTTACAATATTTCTATAAATAGTCTTTAAACTTTTTCCAGTCTTCTTCCCCCGACTCTTCTCCCTGGTCTCAGATCTTGCCAGTCATTTCCGCCAATTCCATATAGTCCAACAACTTCATCTGCCATTATCCAATACTTCAGTGCTTTCAAGCAGCAACCATTCTCTCGGCCAGCAAAAAGCAGATGGTTCACAACAAAGTTTAGGGGTCTGGCAGGGCAAAGTCCACCTCCTTCTTTGGCATCCATCAATATCTTAAATTTTACTCGAGGCTTCCTGCCCTGCCAAACAAATCTAGAGACGTCCCTCTGCCACCTCCTGAAACAATCTATCCCATCCAAAGCTTGCAATGTTTGAAACAAAAGCAACATCCCCGACAACACAGCAACCCTCATCCCCACCACAGCAACTCGGCCCAACAATAACAACTTCAGATTTGTCCATATTTCCAAATCCCCCTTCTCTTCAATCCAACATCCTTCACAGTTATCCTTGAATAAATTCACATTTCTGGCGGTCATACTAACCCCAAAATACCTCTTTTCCTCAACCGATGTTAGTCCTGTCTCCTCCTGAAACTCTGTCAAGCTTTCCTTTTCCTCAGGTAGGGCTCTGATCCTCAAATTCATCTGTTTCTCTTTAATTTCAATCATAACCAATGTCAGCTTATGTTCATCAAGTTGTCCTTGTATGGATGGGACTCTCTCTCCAGTTGTGTTGCTTTACATTCAGCAGCAAGGGTTTTCTCCTTGACTTCATCCGCAGTTTGCCGTGTCAAAGTAGATTCCTGTATCAATTTCTGGATGGTTTCTGTATTGGTATTCACCTTTTGTTCCAGATTATTTAAACTCTCTGCCATTAACTCTATTTTAATATTTGCAGCATCCACTTTCACATTTATCACGTCTGTTTTCTTGTGAAGTTGTTCCAGCGAATCGTTTATTTTCACTAATACGACCGCTAAGGCCTCTTCTGTCGACATTCCGTCTGTTTTTTCCTTTCCATTTGCCATAACACTTAAGAGATTCAAGGTGAATCCCAGAGTCTCACAATTCTTTATCTTGCAGCTGGAAATTCCCCTAGCCCAACTCCTGTAGAGCAACCAATTTCAAAAGCTTCCACTAGGGGAAAACAGTTTCTATTTGTATTAGTCAGTACTGTCCTCTTTTAAACAATGTTCCAATAATCCAAAGTTAGTTTCAGTTTTCAGTTACTTTTACTCTGGTTTCTCTTCAAATCGTATAAATCTTTCCCCTTTTAGGGTTGCCACATTTTGAAGAGCAAAAAAGAGGACACATTTGCCGACTTCTACTTTTAACTATGGATGACTATGACAACTCTACCCATGGAAAAAAAAGGACGTGTCCTGGAAAAAGGGGAAACATGCCAGGCACAGAATAGGTTTGAAAATTCCATGCACTTTTCATAAAAGCTAGAGTTGCCACTGAATTTTGCTGTAGGCAAAATTTCAAAGTGAACTTGTAAGTTCCTGATTAGATGTAGACTGAAGAAAGACAGATTTGAAAAGCGTAGCAGAATTCATCTGAAGGACAATTCACATCCTCAACAGCATAAAGAATAGAACTACCGAGAAAACAACTTACACAACTATTTCATAGCACTGTACAGATAAAACATCTCTGATCTAGAGGTCTGGCTGCTGTCAGCAAGCGATATTTTCAATACTACCTTGTCGCAAACTAATAACTTCTTGAAAATGCTTCATATTACAGTGACAAGCCTTACAAGAGCTTAATGCAGTGCTCCACTTGAGAAAAACATGAACTGGGTCACAGCAGTCTCTCCCATGCTTTGCACTACAACTCCCAGAAGCCCCAGCCAGGGATGATGAGGCTTTGAGTAAAAAAAACAAACCTGGATGGCATCCACTTGGGAAAGGTTGAATAACTGGAGCCAAAGCTGGATACCTTTTAATCCTTGCCCCTTTTAACTGGTCTCCTCATTTCAAGCATAGCTGCCCATTTTAAGTTCAATGTTATTGTGAAGGAATTCAACTACTATATCATGCAGTTGAATTTGACTACATTATATTTGTTACCCTCCAGAGTCTCAAATGCACTTATATCTTGGACCACATCCTCAGCTTCACTTAGGGCTAAATCAAAGTCTGTCTCTCCCCTTAAGGAGTTCAGTACAAGTTGTTCCAGAAAACTATCATCTGTGGAATCTGGATTCTTTAATATATATGCACCATACTCTGGAATTTACAGAAAGAATAGTAGGTCTACGATGTTGCTATAGTTTCATTTCTCATCAATGCTTTGATTTAAGGGATCAGTACCTTGACTTCAAGGCTAGTGGCACACATAAAGTAAAGGTAAAGGTACCCCTGCCCGAAGGCCAGTGGTGTCCGACTCTAGGGTTGTGCGCCCATCTCACTTAAGAGGCCGGGGGCCAGCGCTGTCTGGAGACACTTCCGGGTCACGTGGCCAGCGTGACGAAGCTGCTCTGGTGAGCTGGCACCAGAGCAGCACATGGAAACGCCGTTTACCTTCCCGCTAGAAAGCGGTACCTATTTAGGGGCACTTTAGGGGTGCTTTCGAACTGCTAGGTGGGCAGAAGCTGGGACTGCAGACAGGAGCTCACCCCGCCGCGGGGATTTGAACCGCCAACCATGCAATCGGCAAGCCCTAGGTGCTGAGGATTTACCCACAGCGCCACCCGCATCCCACAGTGGCACACATAAGAAACAGCAAAATTAAGACTGGAACGATTTTTCATATAGAAAGGGCAGGGCTGGCCAAAACCCCTTTTTCCAAGATTCATCACACCCCTGAATGTGCACAGAATTAGCTTTAACATATCATTTTATTTCAAATCAGTACGTCAAGCAAACACAGAATCAGAATATCATAGACTTGTAGAGTTGGAAGGGTCATCTAGTCCAACCCCTGCAATGGAGGAATCTTTTGCCCGATGTAGGGCTCAAACCCACACCCCTGATATTAAGAGTCTCATGCTTTGCCAATTGAGCTAATCTTTACTACCATACTGCTTATCTCATCTTCCAATTGGGCTTCCCAAACCCAAAGAACTGGGGTGGCCCCAGAAATCAATAATTTATGGGGGGGTGATCTGAATCCCTATCCAGATGCTTGGACTTTGCCACACCTCAGTGTTGTGTCAAGTTTAAATTATTTTATTTTTCCCATTACCAAAATGGGAGGGGGAAATCAGGGGTTTAGCATATGAGGGGGCAATTTTTGCCTATTTATTATTATTATTATTATTATTATTATTATTATTATTATTATTATTTCATTATTTATTCCCCACCCATCTGGCTGGGTTTCTCCAGCAACTCTGGGCGGCTTACAACATATCTAAAAACATAACAGAAACATAAATCCTTAAAAACGTCCCTAAACAGGCCTGCCTTCAGATGTCCCTCCTTTGCCCTGCAGTCTCCCAAGAATCTGCTCCGAAGGGTTGGGAGACCCTCCTGGAGAGTGTGGAAGATGGCACAGAGGTTGTAAGAGGGATTGGCGAAAATTACTTCCTTCCCCCACAGCCATTAAGGGACGCGGGTGGCGCTGTGGGTTAAACCACAGAGCCTAGGACTTGCCATTCAGAAGGTTGGCGGTTCGAATCCCCACAACGGGGTGAGCTCCCGTTGCTCGGTCCCTGCTTCTGCCAACCTAGCAGTTCGAAAGCACATCAAAGTGTAAGTAGATAAATAGGTACCGCTCCGGCGGGAAGGTAAATGGCGTTTCTGTGCGCTGCTCTGGTATGCCAGAAGCGGCTTAGTCATGCTGGCCACATGACCCGGAAGCTGTACGCCGAGGCCAATAAAGCGAGATGAGCGCTGCAACCCCAGAGTCATCCACGACTAGACCTAATGGTCAGGGGTTCCTTTACCTTTACTTTTTACCTACAGCCATTGGGAAGGTCTGCTTCGTCAAAGACCCTTCTGCGTCAAATGGAGCCCTTCCATTTGTGGGAGAGCGACTCTGGATCCAAATTTTAGTTTCAGTGAGTGAACAGTGCTGGCAAAAAATGGTATATGACAAATGATTTGGTTGAGGTGCAGGTGGGGAAATAACGAAACTAGCCCTATTTCTCACCGAGTAGCTGAAGATGCTTTTGACGTTTAAAATTGCATTTTTATCCAACTTGAACCACTGCTCTAGCAGTAGGGCCTCCTGCGCCTGCCATATTAAGTCCTCTGATTTTCTGCCAAAAGCGTTAGAGAAGCGCCATAGATTGCACTTGAGCAATTCCATAGGGCTAACTTGCTGTTGTAGTTATTCTTCACCTAAAGTACTGTCATATATTTTGCTAAATTGTCTAAATCCTGCTGTAGTATTGATTTCTAGCTTTA